>NW_017619755.1:0-4212 GCF_001879475.1 Ipomoea nil
AAACCCGCCGGCGCCTAGTCTTCTCCCTTTCCGGGCGTATTCATGCTTCACTCTGCCCCCCCCCTCCTCCCCCTCCTTTCATTTCTTGGGTCTCTTCTCCGTTTTTCCTCCTTATTCCCCTCTCCTTTTCTGTTTCCTTGCCTGTTTTCGGCGCCCTGCATACGTTCCCGCAGTCGCTACTCAGTCCCCCACCTATGCCTCCCGTGCTGTGGTTCCTCTTCCCTGCTGCTGGCTCCCCCTCCCCCCCCTCGTCCTATACTTCTTGAGTCGACCTCCTCCATTTCCGCTACCCCTCTCCCCTCTGTGATTCCCGCCCACAACCTCCCCCTTCCCCTCCCTGGCTTACCTTGCGTCCTTCCTCCTCTTGTCCCTTGCGGCCTTCCTTCCTCCCCTCCTGCTTTTCCTCCTCCCGGCCTCGTCTTTGCCTCGTCCCCCTTCCCGTTGTGTTGTCCCTTGCGCTTTGCGGGCGTTCCCCTTGTTCCTTTCCCCTTCTCCGGGTTCGTCCGGGTCTTTGCCTTTCCCCCCCGCGTCGTCCCCTCCCCTCCCCGCCGCCCTTCTTCCCTTCCTTCCCCTTCCTCGCCCTTCCTCTCTCCTTCTCTCTCGCCCGCCGTGTCGCTTCTTCTCCCCGCCCGTTGCGCCCCTTGTCCCCGCTTCCCCGTTTTCTTCCCCCTTCCCCCTTTCCCTCTTTGGGCCTCTCGGCGGGTCCGCTCTCCGTCCCTCTTGTGTTTTTGGTTCCCTCTTCGTTGTCTTTTCTTCCCGGTCGGCTCTTTCTGCTCTTTTGGTTTGTTCTTGCCGTGGGTTTGGCCCGTGCGCCTTGTGCGGCGCTTGTTGCGGTGTCCCGTGCCGTCTTTTCGTCTCCCCGCGGTCCCCCTGCTCTTCCCCCCCTCTTTTGCTTCCCTCTCTGTGCTTTCTTGGCTTCTCCTTGTGTTTTGCTCTGCCCTGTGCGTGGTTTCTGCCTTTGTCTTGTGCTCCTGCCTCTCTCGCGCTTGTGTTTCGGGTTCCTTTGTGCCCTTGCTTGGCCTTTCCTCTGCTTCCCGTCCTTTTGTTGTCTTGGGTGCGCTTTGGCCTGTTTTGGCCTTGCCTTTGTGTTTGGCGCTGCCCTCCCCGCCGGGCTTTGTTGTGGTCCCCGCGTGTGTCCCCGCGGGCGGCCCGGCGGGCGGCCCCCCCCGCGCCCCCCCGCGGTCCCGCCTTGTGGGCCTGTGTTCCCGCGGGCGGCCCCCCGGGTGGGGCCCTCCCCGTGGGTCCCCCCGCGGGTCCCTGGTGGTGTTGTGCGGGCTTTGTTCCCCGTGCTTCGTTTGCCTCGGTCTTTGGTCTTTTGCCTTCCCGCTGTTCTTTTGTGGCCCTCTTTGCGTGTCTTCTTGCTGTTTCGTCTGTCTCGCCCTCTCTGGTCGGTCTCCCTGTCGGCCTTTGGTGTCTTGCCTCGTGCTCCGTGTTCCCCCTTGTGTTTCGTTGCCCCGTGCGGTGTCTTGTGTGTTCTTCGGCCCTCTCTTGCGTTTCCCCGTTGCTCCGCCTGCTCGTTTGTTGTCTCCCTGCTCGCGTGTGTGTTGTTTGTCCCTTCCGTTTGGTTGCTGCTCCCTTGTGTTCTTCCTCGTTGTTGTTGTTGGGCTGTGCCCCGTTCCTTGCTTGCGTCTGTTTCCTCCCTTCGTTGTGCTCCGTTGCTTGCTTCTTGTTGCGTTGTGGTGCGTGTGTGGCTTTCCCTGGCTTGCCCGCTTCGTGGTCTGGGCCCCTCGTCCCCCCGGTCTTGCCGCGGTCCTCGTGGTGGCCGTGCCGTGCTTCTGGCGCTGTGGCCTTTGTGTCCGGTTCCCGTTTTTGGGGGCTCCCCTGTGTTCTCCCGGGCCTGTGTTGCCCTGTGCGTGTCCGGTCCCTCGTGTCCTCTGCCTCGGTGGTTTTGTTGGCGGCCTGTTGGCGGGGGCCCGCCGGTTCCCGGGGGCCTCCGGTTGGCCTTGGCTGTCCCGGGGTCCTGGCGGTCCCGGTTGGCCCTCGCTCTCCGGTTGGGGTCGCCCTCCGGTTGGCCCCGGGCCTCCGGCCGGCCTCTCCCCTCGTGCTGGGTGCTGTCCCGCGGGCTTGTGTCGCCGTGGTTGTGTGTTCTCTTCTTGTGCCGTGTGTCGTCCCCCGGCCTGTGTTGCCTCGGCCTGTGTTGCCGTTGTCGTGTCTTTCTCCTTTGCGTTGTTGTTCTCCTTTGTGGTCTTGGGCTGTGTTCCCGTGTTCTTGTTGCTGCGTGTTGCGTCTTGCGTTGGTGTTTCCTCTTGGTTTTCCCTTCTCTCTCTGTCTTCCGTTTCGCCCTGCTTTTTGTCTCTCTCCTCTCTCTGTCTGCTCTTCCCCGGTCTTGGTGGTTCCCCGCCTTCTCGCTGCCCGGGCGTCGTCCCCTGTTTCTCTTGTGTTCTTTCCGGTGCTGTCTCGCCGCGCGCGCTGTCTCGTGCCGGTCGTCTCGTCTCCTTTCCCTTTGTTTTGTGGCCTGTGTGCCGCTTGTCGTGTTCGCCTGTTGCCTTTGGGCTCGCTGTCTCCCCTTGCCGCTTGCTCGCCGTCGCGTTTCCCGTGTTTGGTCGCCGTGGCCTCCCCCCCCGTTTGGCTTTCGTTTTCTCCCGTTCTCGTTTTCTCTTCCGCTGTGCTCGTGTTTGTTGTTGCTCTGCCTGTGTTCCGGCCTTTTTCTCTCGGCCTGTTTTGGGGGGTGTTCCCGTTGGTCTCCGCGCCTCGGTTTTGCGCCTCGGCTGGTTCCGTCTCGCCTTTCTCCGTGGTTCGTGTGGTTTGCGCCCTTCCGCGCCCTTCCGCCTCTCCGTGTTCGGCTTCGGCCTCTCGGTTGCGCGGTGCGTCTGTGTGTTGCTTTCTGTTCTTTGCTTGTTTTCTCTCTTTTGGGTCCCTCGTTGTTGTTGTTGTCGCCGTTTGCGCTGCCTCCTCGTCCCGCGCTCGCCCCCCCGGCGCCCCCGCCCCCCGCGCCGCTCGCTCCGCTCTCCCCTCGCTGCGCCGCCGCTGCCGCTGCCCGTGCCGCCTTGCTGCCCCCCCCCCGCTGTGCCGCCTCCTCCCCTGCTGGGCCCCGCGCTTCGGTCGTTTGGTGTCGGGCCTCGGCCGCCCCCCTTCGCTGGCGCCGCCGCCCCGGTCGTCTTGGCCGCGTGGCTCCGGGTGTTTGCTCCGCTCTTCCCCCGTTGTGGGTTGCCCCGCGGCGCGCCGCGTCGCCCTGGCCCCGTTCTCCTTCTGCCCCGCCGCTGCTCTGTGGTGGGTCCCCGCCGGTCCGCCCTTCCTTGCCGCGCCTGGGTTTGCTTGGCCCGCGCTCCGGCCCGCCTGCGCGCGCGGTTCTCCCCCGCGCCTGCGCCGCCCTGTTGCTGCTTTCCTTCCTCTGCCGCCCGGCTCCTTCTCTGTGGTCGCCTCCCCCCCGCCGTTCTTCGCGTTGGCGCGCTTCGCGCGGCTGCTTGTGCCTCCGGCGCTTGCTCCGGTTGCGCGTTTCGTTGCCGGTCTGCCTTCTGCGGCCCCGCCCCGTTGCCGGTGCGTCGGCCCCGTTCCCTTCCGGCTGCGTCTCTGCGTGCCGCGGCTCTGTCTCGTGTTCCGCCCGCTTCCGCCCGGCTCGTCTGCGCTCGCTCGGCCGCGGGTTGCGCGCGGCGGTTCTTCCCCCTTCCCGCCGCCCCGCCCGCGTTTTCCCGTCCCGGCCGTGTCCTCTTCTTCTCCCGGCCCTCCCCGGCTGGCGCCCGGGCCTCCCGCTCCGTCGGTTGTTTGCCGCGCCGCTGTGGGCCGGTGCCCGCCGGCCCCGGTTGTCCTGGCCCCGTGCTTCGGTGTTTCCGCTGTGGCGCTCGTGGTCCCCGTCGCGGCGTCCCCCCCGTTCGCGGTCCGCGCGCGTTGCCCGTCCCCCCGGCGCGGCGCGCCCGGGGGCGTTCGGGTCGCGGCGCTGTCGCGCTCGGCCCCTGGCCGGGTCTTTGTGCTGGCGCGTTCCCCGGCTGCGTCGGCGGGCTTGCTGGCGGCTGCCTTGGCCGGTCCCCCTTTCCTCTCGCCTCTCCTTGTTTTTCCGCGCTCCTCGTGTTCGTTGTTGTCTTGCGTGTTCCCTTGTGTTTCGTCGTTGTCTTTTGCTTGGCCCTCCTTGGTCTGTTTTTCTTGCTCGCCCTTCTTTGGGGCTTCGTGTCCCTCTTCTTGCTCCGTGCTTTCTTTCGTTTGGTCTCTCCGCTTCGTTGTGCCGTTCGCCCTCCCTCCTTGTCCTGTTTTGTGCTTTGGCCCCTTCTCCCCTCTTTC
>NW_017619756.1:0-2621 GCF_001879475.1 Ipomoea nil
GCTGGCCTTTCCCCCCTCGGGCCCCGGCTTCCCCGTTTGCTGTTTCCCCGCTCCCGTGGTGTCCCCCGGCCCCCCGTTTGTCGTGCCTCTGTCTCGTTTGCTCTTTCGGGTCCCGTTCGTCGGTTTCTGCGTCTCTTCTCTTGCCTGCTCGTTGCCTTGGTCTCCCGTTGCCCTCGGTGGCCGCCGTCTGCCCCCCTTCGGCCTCTTCTTCGTCCGTGCTGGTCCCGCCTCGGTTTTTTCTCCGTTTCTCCCCTTCCCCCTGTGTCCTGTGGGTTGCCTGTGCTTGCTCTGTGTTCTGTGTGCGTGTTGCCCCCCTTCGGTTGCGCTCGCTTGGTTCTCCTGCGCTGCGGTTCCGCCGCCGGCTCCCGTCCGCTGGGCCTTCCTGGCTGCCGTCGGCTGCCGGTCTCCTGGGCTGCGGTCCCGCCGCTGGTTGTCGTCCGCTGGGCCTTCCTGGCTGCCCTCCGCTGCCCTTTTCCTGCGCTGCGGTTCCGCGGCTGGCTGTCGTCCGCTGGGCCTTCCTGGCTCCCGTCCGCTTCCCCCTTCTTCTGCGCTGCGGTTCCTCGGTCGGTTGCGCTCGCCCCTCCGTGTTGCGCTCCGGGGCCGGTGCTGCGGGGCCGTGTCCGCGCTCTCTGCGCTGCCCCTCCTGTCTGGGCCTGCGCTTGGTCCTGTGGCGCCCCCCCGTGTGTTCTGTGTTGTGCCCTGGCCGCGTTGTGCTTCTGCGTGTCTTGGGGGCTGTGCCTCTGGGCTTTCTCTTGGGGCTTGTTCCTGTTGGGTTCTGCTCCTTGTTTCTGCTGCTTCTCTGCCTTCTCTGTTGTGCCCTGCCTCTGCTCGTTCTCCCTGTTGCTTGTGTCTGGCCTTCTCTGTCGCGTCCTTCCCGGTTTTCCCGCTCGCGTTCGTCGGCTCTCTTCTCCTGCTCCCCCTGGTTTTCGTCTCTCTCTCTCTCTTCTCTCTGTCTTGTCTTTCCCCGCGTTGGCGTGGGTTCCCCGCCTCTCTCGCTGCCCCGCTCTCTTTGGCTTTCCGGCCCGCCGCTTCGCGCCCTGGCGCGCGCTCGCGCGGCGCGTCGCCGTCGTCTCGTTTCCCTTTCGGCCTGCGTGCCCTGTTCTGCCTTTCCCTTCTGCGGCTCTTCGTTCTTCGCCTGTTGCCGCTGGGTTCCTCCCGCTCCGGTCGTGGCCTCGCCCCCCGTCCCCTTGTCTTCTGTTTTGGGCTTTCTCGCTCCCCCTTTCTTTTCTCCGTTCTTTCCTGTCTTGCCCCTCTGGGGTGTTCCCGCCCCCTCGCCTCCGTTCCTCTTCCCCCCCGCCCGCTTCTCCCCTCTGCCCCCGCCGGTGCTTGGCCCTCCTCCCCGCTTCTGCCCTCGCTCTCCCGCTCCCCGCCGGCCGCCGGCTCCCGTTGTGGCAGCCGCCCTCCCGCCGCCGGCCTCCCCCTCCCTACCCCCCCCTGGCTCTTCCCCGCCCCTCTCCCCGGCCCTTTCTCGCCGTTGCCCTTGGCGTGGTCGCGCCCGGTCGCCCGCCCCTCCGGCGCTCGCCCTCTTCCTGCCCCGTCCTCCCCCCTCATTCGCCGCCCTCCGGCCGGCCGGCCTCCGCCCCGGCCCTCCGTCCCCTTCGCCTTCGCCCTCCCTCCGGGCCAGGCCGGCCCCTCGCCCCTCTGCGCCCTGCGCCTGACCGCTCTCCCGGGCGGTGGTGCGTGTACCTCCCCCCCCCCCCTCCCGCCCCACCTCTGCGCGCCCGCTCGCCCTCCCCATCCTCCGTCCCCCCGCCGCGGCGCCCCCCTGTCCGCCCGCTGTGCCCCAGCTGTTTTGGTTGGCCCCCCCTGCCCCCGGACCCTCGCCGCCTTCGTGGCACCTGTCTGCCCTGCCCCCGGGTCACCGCCCCCCGCGCCCGCCCCCCGCCTCTGTCCCCCTTGCCCTCCCGCCCGGGCCGTGCTCCCTCTCCTGGCTGTCGGCGTTACCCCCCCCCCGCCCGGCTCCCTCTGGTCCCCGTGACCGCTCCCTCCCCCCCCGGTTCCTTGCTCTGCACGCCCCCTGGCCCCTGGCCGCCCCTCCACCGGGCCTTCCTGCCCCGAGTCGTCCCCTACCCGGGCTCCCCCGCCCCCTTTGTGTCCGCTCGGGGCTTCCCCGTTCCTCTCCCCCTTCTGGCCTCTCTACCCCCCGCCTTGGGGACCCCCTGCACCTGCGCCCTGCCTTTCCCCCCCATACCCTGCCTGGCCCCCCGCGCGGCCCCTCCGCCTCTCGCCGCCCTCCCCGCCGTTGCCTGTGGCCTTCCCCGGGCCCCTGGCGCCGCCCATCTCTGCCCTCCTCGCCTCTCTCCCCCCCGCTCCCACCGCCCGTCCCGCCTGGCACCCCCCCCGCTTGTCCGGTCCCCCTGTCGCCCCCCTCTGTTGGGCCGCTCTGGTCGGCCCCGTCCCGCTCGCCGCCCCCTCCTTCCACCGCTCCCGTCGCCCCGTCCGCCCCTCGCCCCCCCCCCCCCCGCCCGCCTCCGGCCGCCCCGCCCGCCCCCCTCCTCCGCCGCCCCCGGCAGGACCCCGTCCCGCGCGTTCCCCCCCGGGGCCCCGTCTGGTTCAGCATCTCGCCCCCCCGCGGGGTCCTGCGGTTCGGCCGCCCAGGCCCCCTACGGACCGTCGTTATC
>NW_017619757.1:0-5000 GCF_001879475.1 Ipomoea nil
CCAATAGGGAACGTGAGCTGGGTTTAGACCGTCGTGAGACAGGTTAGTTTTACCCTACTGATGACAGTGTCGCAATAGTAATTCAACCTAGTACGAGAGGAACCGTTGATTCGCACAATTGGTCATCGCGCTTGTTGAAAAGCAGTGGCGCGAAGCTACCGTGCGTTGGATTATGACTGAACGCCTCTAAGTCAGAATCCGGCTAGACCGACGCATGCGCTCGTCGCCCGTTTGCCGACCCGCAGTAGGGCCATTTGGCCCCCAAGGCACGTGTCGTTGGCTAAGCCGTCGTGGCGGAAGGGTCACGGTGGCCGCCTTGAATTACAATTCCGATCGAGCGGCGAGCTGAATCCTTTGCAGACGACTTAAATACGCGACGGGGTATTGTAAGGGGTAGAGTGGCCTTGCTGCCACGATCCTCTGAGATTCAGCCCTTTGTCGCTCCGATTCGTCCTCCCACCCCATATCCAATCCACATCTCATCACTCCCTATGAAATCCAATTCAATCCACACTATTACGCGAGAGGTTACAATTCCAAGAATGGTTAGGATGTCTAAGTGGTTAAGCGCTCAATCAAGAAACAAAGGCTTGAAAAAATGGCTAAGTGTCAAAGTATTCACAAGTTTCAAGTTCTGTGTACAAGTGTTTAGTGGCCAAGGACTTAGCCACGTTTCACACTCGAACATCACTGTGTTGGTGCCTACGTTGCGGACAGATGAGGCACGATGGTACCTAAGTGCGGACAGAGTTCCGTACTAAGTGGCTAAGTGCGGACGGCGGTGCCTAAGTTGCGGACGAAGGTGGACGAGTGCCTAAGTTGCGGACGAAGGTGGGACGAGGTGCCTATGGTGCCTAAGTGCGGACTGTTGCGGAACGGATGGTGCCTACATTGCGGAATTATGCAGCACGATGGTGCCTAAGTTGCGGACTTATGCGGAACGATGGTGCCTACGTTGCGGGCTTATGGGGAACGAGTGTGCCTAAGTTGCTGACTTATGCGCAACGTTAGTGCCTAGGTTGCGGACTCATGCGGAACGATGGTGCCTAAGTGCGGACTGTTGCGGAACGGATGGTGCCTACATTGCGGACTTAATGCAGCACGATGGTGCCTAAGTTGCGGACTTATGCGGAACGATGGTGCCTAAGTTGCGGACTTATGCAGAACGATGGTGCCTACTTTGCGGGCTTATGGGGAACGAGGGTGCCTAACTTGCGGACTCATGCGGAACGAGTGTGCCTAAGTTGCGGACTCATGCGGAACGAGTGTGCCTAAGTGCCGGACTTGTGCGGAACTAGCGTGCCTATGTTGCGGACTTATGCGGAACTAGCGTGCCTATGTTGCGGACTTATGCAGAACGTTGGTGCCTACGTTGCGGACTTATGCAGAATGTTGGTGCCTACGTTGCGGACTTATGCGGAACGATGGTGCCTAAGTTGCGGACTTTATGCAGAACGATGGTGCCTACTTTGCGGGCTTATGGGGAACGAGTGTGCCTAAGTTGCTGACTTATGCGGAACGAGGGTGCCTAACTTGCGGACTTATGCGGAACGAGTGTGCCTAAGTAGCGGACTTGTGCGGAACGAGCGTGCCTAAGTTGCGGACTTGTGCGGAACGAGCGTGCCTAAGTGCCGGACTTGTGCGGAACGAGCGTGCCTAAGTGCCGGACTTGTGCGGAACGAGTGTGCCTACGTTGCGGGCATATGCGGAACGAGTGTGCCTAAGTTGCGGACTCATGCGGAACGAGTGTGCCTAAGTTGCGGACTCATGCGGAACGAGCGTGCCTAAGTAGCGGACTTGTGCGGAACGAGCGTGCCTAAGTGCCGGACTTGTGCGGAACGAGCGTGCCTAAGTGCCGGACTTGTGCGGAACGAGCGTGCCTAAGTGCCGGACTTGTGCGGAACTAGCGTGCCTATGTTGCGGACTTGTGCGGAACAAGCGTGCCTAAGCGCCGGACTTGTGCGGAACGAGTGTGCCTACGTTGCGGGCATATGCGGAACGAGTGTGCCTACGTTGCGGGCATATGCGGAACGAGTGTGCCTAAGTTGCGGACTCATGCGGAACGAGTGTGCCTAAGTTGCGGACTCATGCGGAACGAGCGTGCCTAAGTAGCGGACTTGTGCGGAACGAGCGTGCCTAAGTGCCGGACTTGTGCGGAACTAGCGTGCCTATGTTGCGGACTTATGCAGAACGTTGGTGCCTACGTTGCGGACTTATGCGGAACGATGGTGCCTACGTTGCGGGCATATGCGGAACGAGTGTGCCTAAGTTGAGGACTCATGCAGGACGATGGTGCCTAAGTTGCGCAACGAGGGTGCCTAAGTTGCGGACAGTTGCGGACTTATGCGGAGCAAGGGTGCCTAACTTGCGGACAGTTGCGGAACGAGTGTGCCTACGTTGCGGGCATATGCGGAACGAGTGTGCCTACGTTGCGGGCATATGCGGAACGAGTGTGCCTAAGTTGCGCAACGAGGGTGCCTAAGTTGCGGACAGTTGCGGACTTATGCGGAGCAAGGGTGCCTAACTTGCGGACAGTTGCGGAACGAGTGTGCCGAAGTTGCGGACTTGTGCGGAACAAGGGTGCCTAAGTTGCGGACTTATGCGGAACGAGTGTGCCGAAGTTGCGGCCTTATGCGGAACGAGTGTGCCTACGTTGCGGGCATATGCGGAACGAGTGTGCCTAAGTTGCGGACTCATGCGGAACGAGTGTGCCCAAGTTGCGGACTGATGCGGTACGAGGGTGCCTAAGTTGCGGGCATATGCGGAACGAGTGTGCCTAAGTTGCGGACTCATGCGGAACGAGTGTGCCCAAGTTGCGGACTGATGCGGTACGAGGGTGCCTAAGTTGCGGACTTATGCGGTACGAGGGTGCCTAAGTTGCGGACTCATGCGGTACGAGGGTGCCTAAGTTGCGCAACGAGGGTGCCTAAGTTGCGGACTTATGCGGAACAAGGGTGCCGAGGTTGCGGAATTATGCGGTACGAGTGTACCCAAGGTGCGGACTTGTGCGGAACGAGGGTGCCCAAGTTGCGGACTTATGCGGAACGAGGGTGCCGAGGTTGCGGAATTATGCGGTACGAGGGTGCCCAAGTTGCGGACTGATGCGGTACGAGGGTGCCTAAGTTGCGGACTTATGCGGTACGAGGGTGCCCAAGTTGCGGACTGATGCGGTACGAGGGTGCCTAAGTTGCGGACTTATGCGGTACGAGGGTGCCTAAGTTGCGGACTCATGCGGAACGAGTGTGCCCAAGTTGCGGACTGATGCGGTACGAGGGTGCCTAAGTTGCGGACTTATGCGGTACGAGGGTGCCTAAGTTGCGGACTCATGCGGTACGAGGGTGCCTAAGTTGCGCAACGAGGGTGCCTAAGTTGCGGACTTATGCGGAACAAGGGTGCCGAGGTTGCGGAATTATGCGGTACGAGTGTACCCAAGTTGCGGACTTATGCGGAACGAGGGTGCCGAGGTTGCGGAATTATGCGGTACGAGGGTGCCGAGGTTGCGGACTTATGCGGTACGAGGGTGCCCAAGTTGCGGAATTATGCGGTACGAGGGTGCCGAGGTTGCGGACTTATGCGGTACGAGGGTGCCCAAGTTGCGGACTTATGCGGAACGAGGGTGCCGAGGTTGCGGACTTATGCGGTACGAGGGTGCCCAAGTTGCGGACTTATGCGGAACGAGGGTGCCGAGGTTGCGGACTTATGCGGTACGAGGGTGCCCAAGTTGCGGACTTATGCGGAACGAGGGTGCCGAGGTTGCGGAATTATGCGGTACGAGGGTGCCCAAGTTGCGGACTTATGCGGAACGAGGGTGCCGAGGTTGCGGAATTATGCGGTACGAGGGTGCCCAAGTTGCGGAATTATGCGGTACGAGGGTGCCCAAGTTGCGGAAAGTTGCGGCACGAGAGTGCCCAAGTTGCGGAAAGTTGCGGTACGAGGGTGCCCAAGTTGCGGACTTATGCGGAACGGGGGTGCCGAGGTTGCGGAAAGTTGCGGTACGAGGGTGCCTAAGTTGCGGATAGTTGCGGTACGAGAGTGCCCAAGTTGCGGAAAGTTGCGGTACGAGGGTGCCCAAGTTGCGGAAAGTTGCGGTACGGGGGTGCCCAAGTTGCGGAAAGTTGCGGTACGAGGGTGCCCAAGTTGCGGACTTATGCGGAACGGGGGTGCCGAGGTTGCGGAAAGTTGCGGTACGAGGGTGCCCAAGTTGCGGAATTATGCGGTACGAGGGTGCCGAGGTTGCGGACTTATGCGGTACGAGGGTGCCCAAGTTGCGGAAAGTTGCGGTACGGGTGTGCCGAGGTTGCGGAAAGTTGCGGAACGGGGTGGCCGAGGTTGCGGAAAGTTGCGGTACGGGGGTGCCGAGGTTGCGGAAAGTTGCGGTACGGGTGTGCCGAGGTTGCGGAAAGTTGCGGAACGGGGTGGCCGAGGTTGCGGAAAGTTGCGGAACGGGGTGGCCGAGGTTGCGGAAAGTTGCGGAACGGGGTGGCCGAGGTTGCGGAAAGTTGCGGAACGGGGTGGCCGAGGTTGCGGAAAGTTGCGGTACGGGTGTGCCGAGGTTGCGGACTTATGCGGAACGCGGTCGCCCAAGTTGCGGACTTATGCGGAACGAGGGCGCCCAAAGTGCGCACAGTTGCGGACGGATGCGGAAAATCTCACGCAACAGAGGTTTACCCGCCTGCCGCCCCAGTACTTTTACGACGGTTGTGTGTTATGCCTTGGCCTATGTCGTTTTACGTCGTTCTCGTGCCAAAATGGAATATACATTTGTTTTAGAGCTTATTGTACTACTTAATTAGTGAGGCAAACGAAATGCCATATATTCCTCTCACATTCCCAACAATCCCAAGTACTTGGCTAAGTCAGACAAGGAACTTTGCGGACAGCTGGGCATAAATTTGGACATCGTCGTTTTCAATGAAATAATCATCCAAACGCTTTGAAATTTACCAAGCATTGTTAAAATGCTCTAAACTAAAGGACCATGCAATAACATTTGAAAAAAA
>NW_017619758.1:2500-6509 GCF_001879475.1 Ipomoea nil
CTACGTTGCGGCTTTGCGGACTTTGTGCGGAACGAGTGTGCCTACGTTGCGGCATATGCGGAACGAGCGTGCCTAAGTTGGCGGACTCATGCGGAACGAGTGTGCCTAAGTGCCGGACTTGTGCGGAACGAGCGTGCCTAAGTGCCGGACTTGTGCGGAACGAGTGTGCCTACGTTGCGGGCATATGCGGAACGAGTGTGCCTAAGTTGCGGACTCATGCGGAACGAGGTGGCCTAAGTTGCGGAGCGAACGAGTGTGCCTAAGTAGCCTTGAACGAGTGTGCCTAAGTATCGCGGGCATATGCGGAACGAGTGTGCCTACGTTGCGGCATATGCGGAACGAGTGTGCCTAAGTTGCGTAAGTTGCGGAACGAGCGTGCCTAAGTAGCGGACTTGTGCGGAACGAGCGTGCCTAAGTGCCGGACTTGTGCGGAACTAGCGTGCCTATGTTGCGGACTTATGCAGAACGTTGGTGCCTACGTTGCGGACTTATGCGGAACGATGGTGCCTACGTTCGGGCATATGCGGAACGAGTGTGCCTAAGTTGAGGACTCATGCAGGACGATGGTGCCTAAGTTGCGCAACGAGGGTGCCTAAGTTGCGGACAGTTGCGGACTTATGCGGAGCAAGGGTGCCTAACTTGCGGACAGTTGCGGAACGAGTGTGCCTACGTTGCGGGCATATGCGGAACGAGTGTGCCTAAGTTGCGCAACGAGGGTGCCTAAGTTGCGGACAGTTGCGGACTTATGCGGAGCAAGGGTGCTAACTTGCGGACAGTTGCGGATGTGCCGAAGTTGCGGACTTGTGCGGAACAAGAAGTTGCGGACTTATGCGGAACGAGTGTGCCGAAGTTGCGGCCTTATGCGGAACGAGTGTGCCTACGTGCGGCATATGCGGAACGAGTGTGCCTAAGTTGCGGACTCATGCGGAACGAGTGTGCCAAGTTGCGGACTGATGCGGTACGAGGGTGCCTAAGTTGGCGGGCATATGCGGAACGAGTGTGCCTAAGTTGCGGACTCATGCGGAACGAGTGTGCCCAAGTTGCGGACTGATGCGGTACGAGGGTGCCTAAGTTGCGGACTTATGCGGTACGAGGGTGCCTAAGTTGCGGACTCATGCGGTACGAGGGTGCCTAAGTTGCGCGAACGGACTTATGCGGTGCCGAGGTTGCGGAATTATGCGGTACGAGTGTACCCAAGGTGCGGACTTGTGCGGAACGAGGGTGCCCAAGTTGCGGACTTATGCGGAACGAGGTGCCGAGGTTGCGGAATTATGCGGTACGAGGGTGCCCAAGTTGCGGACTGATGCGGTACGAGGGTGCCTAAGTTGCGGACTTATGCGGTACGAGGGTGCCAAGTTGCGACTGATGCGGTACGAGGGTGCCTAAGTTGCGGACTTATGCGGTACGAGGGTGCTAAGTTGCGGACTCATGCGGAACGAGTGTGCCCAAGTTGCGGACTGATGCGGTACGAGGGTGCCGGACTTATGCGGTACGAGGGTGCTAAGTTGCGGACTCATGCGGTACGAGGGTGCCTAAGTTGCGCAACGAGGGTGCCTAAGTTGCGGACTTATGCGGAACAAGGGTGCCGAGGTTGCGGAATTATGCGGTACGAGTGTACCCAAGTTGCGGACTTATGCGGAACGAGGGTGCCGAGGTTGCGGAATTATGCGGTACGAGGGTGCGAGGTGCGGACTTATGCGGTACGAGGGTGCCCAAGTTGCGGAATTATGCGGTACGAGGGTGCCGAGGTTGCGGACTTATGCGGTACGAGGGTGCCCAAGTTGCGGACTTATGCGGAACGAGGGTGCCGAGGTTGCGGACTTATGCGGTACGAGGGTGCCCAAGTTGCGGACTTATGCGGAACGAGGTGGCGAGGTTGCGGACTTATGCGGTACGAGGGTGCCCAAGTTGCGGACTTATGCGGAACGAGGGTGCCGAGGTTGCGGAATTATGCGGTACGAGGTGCCCAAGTTGCGGAATGCGGATGCCGAAATTATGCGGTACGAGGGTGCCAAGTTGCGGAAGGTACGAGGGTGCCCAAGTTGCGGAAAGTTGCGGCACGAGAGTGCCCAAGTTGCGGAAAGTTGCGGTACGAGGGTGCCCAAGTTGCGGACTTATGCGGAACGGGGGTGCCGAGGTTGCGGAAAGTTGCGGTACGAGGGTGCCTAAGTTGCGGATAGTTGCGGTACGAGAGTGCCCAAGTTGCGGAAAGTTGCGGTACGAGGGTGCCCAAGTTGCGGAAAGTTGCGGTACGGGGTGCCCAAGTTGCGGAAAGTTGCGGTACGAGGGTGCCCAAGTTGCGGACTTATGCGGAACGGGGGTGCCGAGGTTGCGGAAAGTTGCGGTAAGGGTGCCCAAGTTGCGGAATTATGCGGTACGAGGTGCCGAGGTTGCGGACTTATGCGGTACGAGGGTGCCCAAGTTGCGGAAAGTTGCGGTACGGGTGTGGCCGAGGTTGCGGAAAGTTGCGGAACGGGGTGGCCGAGGTTGCGGAAAGTTGCGCGGGGGTGCCGAGGTTGCGGAAAGTTGCGGACGGGTGTGTTGCGGAAAGTTGCGAAAGGTTGCGGAAGTTGCGGAACGGGGTGGCCGAGGTTGCGCGGAACGGGGTGGCCGAGGTTGCGGAAAGTTGCGGTACGTGTGCCGAGGTTGCGGAATGCGGAACGCGGTCGCCCAAGTTGCGGACTTATGCGGAACGAGGGCGCCCAAAGTGCGCACAGTTGCGGACGGATGCGGAAAATCTCACGCAACAGAGGTTTACCCGCCTGCCGCCCCAGTACTTTTACGACGGTTGTGTGTTATGCCTTGGCCTATGTCGTTTTACGTCGTTCTCGTGCCAAAATGGAATATACATTTGTTTTAGAGCTTATTGTACTACTTAATTAGTGAGGCAAACGAAATGCCATATATTCCTCTCACATTCCCAACAATCCCAAGTACTTGGCTAAGTCAGACAAGGAACTTTGCGGACAGCTGGGCATAAATTTGGACATCGTCGTTTTCAATGAAATAATCATCCAAACGCTTTGAAATTTACCAAGCATTGTTAAAAATGCTCTAAACTAAAGGACCATGCAATAACATTTGAAAAAAAATGCACGGAACCACCCGAAATGACCGTGTGATTTACGGGACAAACGTGTGTCTACTGCTGTCACTGGGTTTTTTTTTTTTTTTAACTACTATAGGGGGGGTATGGTAGTTGAGGTGCCGGTCGACTTTTTTCGGAACGTGTTGGGACGGGCCCCCCTCGTCCGTAGGCCTCGTACGAGTGTTCCCGCCGCTCGTACGTATTATTGGGGACCGGCATAGACCCATCGGAGTCGCAAGGCGGGCGGCGCACCGGACGGAGACGGACATGCAAAAAAACATCATTGGCACGTGAATTCGGTCAATCGAGCAAACGTGAATCTGCAATATACCGTCAGTAGGTTGTGAGTTGCCGAGGCACGTGTCCAATCGTCTAGTAAGCTGTTCGTTAACGAATTACGGTGCGCCGTAGGGCGGAGGGCGGGCGTTCGCAATGAACCCGCCCAGCGTAGCGCAGTGCAGCGTACGTGTCGTCGGCGTGGGGTTGACCGACCTCGCAAGAGGATAGAAGTATTGTATTGCTCGAGGCCTTTCATTCCTCGAGGGCTTCCTCCATAGCACTCGTTCGACGACACGTCCGAATCTGACCGGACGGACATGCAAAAAACGGCCGTGGAACAAGTTGGGCAAAAAAACAACCGTGAATCTGCAATATACCGTCAGTAGGCTTGTAAGTTACCGACACCAGTGTCCACCCGTCTAGTAAGCTCTCCGTTAAAGGATGATTGTGCGCTCGCTACGAATCTGCCCAAGCGCAACGGGCGTTGTCTTAGCGTCGGACTTGGGGCTGACCCACCTCGCAAAGAGGTATGGGTGTGTATTGATCGAGGACTTTCACTCCTCGAGGTCTTCCTCCACCCGATGGCGCGACGGACTCACAAACCAATGCGTACGGCGAGATGGAAATTCGGTAGTTACCTTT
>NW_017619760.1:0-5223 GCF_001879475.1 Ipomoea nil
TTCCCTTCGGCCCCTTGTTCCTGCCCCCCCTTCTTCCCTTCTCCCCCTGCCCCCCTCCTCTCCCCCCTTCCCCCCTTCCCCCGCCCTTTTCCCCCCTTCTCCCCTCCCTCCGCCTTGCCCCCTTTCTCCCCTTCCTTTGCCTGGCCTCTGCTCCCGTTCCCTCCCCCTGCCCTCCCCCTTCCTCCCTCCCCCCTCTTGCCCTTTCCCCCCCCCTTTCCCCTGCCTCTCCCCCCCCCCTTTCTCCCGTCCCCCCTTTCTTTTGCGCCCCCGTCTCCCTTCCCTTGCGCGCTTCCGTCCCGTGCTCCTTCGCTCCTTTCGCTCCTTCCCCCCTCGTGCCTTCCGGTCGCCCTCTCGTTTCGCCTCCCGGCTTCGTGCGCCTCTCCGCCCCTTGGTTTTCCGTCGGGCTCTCTTCGCTCTTCGCTTTTTCTTTTCCCCGTGCTCCCTTCTGCCGTGCTGTCGCCTGTCGCTCTGTTTGGTTCTTGCGTGCCGCCCCGGCTTGTGCGTGCTCGCGCTTGCCCTCGTCTTCTCCCCCTCCCTCCTCCCGTCCTCCCCTTCCCTCCGTCCTCCTTCCCTTGTTGCTTCCCCCCCCCTTTGCCCCCCCCCTTCCTGCCGCCCTGTCTTCGGCCTCGGCGGTCCGTTGCGCTGGCCTTTTGCTTTTTGCTGCCCCCCGCCCCCGCTTCCCCCCCGCCCTGGCCTGTCCCGGCCGTGCTTTTTCTGTCTCTTTTGCCCCCTGCCCCCTCCGCCTCTGCCCCCCCGTTCGCGTCCCCTCTGTCCCTTTTGGCTCCCCCCCCCCCCTTGCTTGTGCCTTTCCGCTCTCGTCTGCTCTTCTTTGTTGCGGTGCGGTGGCTTTCTTTTGGCTTTGCTTGGCCTCTTGCCCCCCCTCCCCCCCGCCTCCGCCCTGTCCGGCCTGCTTGCCGTCCGCTCTCGCCGCCCCCCCTCCTTCCTCTCTCTTTTGTTTGCTCGCCCTCCTTTTCCCTCTTCCTCTTTGTCTCGCCTTCTTGCTGTGCTCCTTGGCCTTTTGCTCGCTGCTTTTCCCTCCCGGCCCCCCTTCTTTCTCCCGTCGCGGGTGTCCTTTGCTTGCTTGCTGCCTCCTCCTTCTTTCCGTTGTTTGCCTTGTCCGCCCCCGCCGTCCTTCCCTTCCCCCTCCTGCTCCTTTCGCCTTTCTTCTGCCTCCGCTTCGCCCCTTTCTCCCCCCCGCCTTGTTCGTGCTTCCCCCCTCCTCTCCTCCCCCCTCTCTTTGCCCTCCTCCCCTCTGCTCCCCCTCTTGCCTTCTCCCTCGCGTTTTGTCCCCCCGGCCTTTGGTGCCTCCCCCGCTTCTCCCGCCCCTTGCCCCCGTCTCCTCCCCCGCTCTCGGTGCTTGTTTCCCCCCTCCCCTGCCTTTTTCCGTTTGTCGCCTTTCTCCCCTTCGCCTTTTCCCCCCCCCTGGGGGTTGTTCGCCCTCCCCTTCTTCTTCGCGTCGCCCCTTCCCGCCTGCGCTTTTCCCGTCCCTTTGCTCCCCGGTGCCCTCTTTGTGTGCGGCGTCGGCTCGGCCCCTTCTGCTTGCTTCCCGTCGGCCCCGGTGCCCCGGTTTCCTCCCCCTCTCTTCCTTCTTCTTGCGCGTCTCCTTTTGCCCCCGCCCTTGCTTTCTTCCTCCCCTCCCGCCTTCTTCGTTTGCTTTGTTCCGGCCGCCCCCTTTGGTTCCTCCCCCCTTGTGGTTCGCCGGTCTTGGCCCCCGTTCCCCCCTCCTTTCTTTTGCCTTGCTCGCGCTCCTCTTGCCTCGCCTCTCCCCCTCCGGCTCCTTCGCGCTTCGTCCCTTCTTTTGGTTCCCTTTGCGCTCGCTCCCCCCGTGCCCTGCTTCCCTGGTCGCTGCTCTTGTTTCCCCCCGCCTTCCTGCCTCTTCCCCCCTCCTTCCTTCTGGCGGGTGCTTTTTGCGCCCTCTTCCCTCTGGTTCCCCTGGGTGCCTGGTCCTGGGTGGCTCCCTTTGTTTGTGTCCTGGCCGTGTTGGTTCGCCTTTCCTCCTTTCCTTCTTTGCCCCTTGCTCCCCCCCCTTCCCCCGTCCTTTGCTCCTCCTGGCTCCCCCCCCCCCCGTCCTGCCTCTCCCTTCTCCCGTGCGGCTTCCCCTCCCCCCTTCTTCTTCCCCGCCTTTCCCCCTTCTTCTGGCTGCGGGCTGGGCTTTTCTCGCGCCTTCCTTTCCCCCTCCTCCCTCCCTGCCCCCCTCTCTCCCCGTCTCCTTCGTCCCCCCTCCCTCTGCCCCTTGTTCCCCTTTTGTTCGCCTTCTTCGCCCCGCGCCTCCTTTTTGCTCTGTGCTTTTTCCCCCTCCCCCGTGTCTGGCTTCTTCCCCCCCCCTTTCTTTTCTTCCCCCTCTGCCCGCCTTGCTGGTCGCTGCCTCTCCTCGCCCCCTTCCTTCCTCTGCCCGCTCCTCCCCCGCTTTTCGCTGCCCTTTCTCCTTCCTCTGCCTCCCCCCTTTGCCTCCCCCCTCTGCCCCTCCCCCTCTTTGGTTTTCTCCCTTTCTCTCGCTCGTCTGGCGTCTTCTTGTCCTGCTTCTGGCTCCTGCTTCGCTTTTGCGTGTCGCCCGCCGTGTTGCTCGCTTCCGCCCCCTCTCGTTTCGGGCGCCCGGGCCCTCCTCCTCCCTCGTGCGGCTTCTTTGCGCGTCCGGTTTCTTCTTTCGGCCCCCCGTTTTGTTGCGGTGTTCTTGCGGCCGCTCCTTGCTGCGCCCTTCCTGTGCCTTGCCCCCGCTTGTCTCCCTCCCTTCCCGCCCTCGGTTCCCCCGCTCCGTTCGTCTTTTTGCTCTTTGCCCTTCTTTCTCCTTTTGTCGTTGCTTCCCCCGCTTCGGTCGCCCTTGCTCCCCCCTTTTTCTTCTTGCGCCCCCCGGTCCCCGTGTCCCTGGCCCCCTCCTCCCCCCCCCGCGTCTCTTTCTTCCCCCCTTCCCCTTCTTGGCTCCCCCGGTCCCCTCCGTCCCTCTGTCGTCCGCTTCGCGGTCTTGCCGTTGCCTCGTGTGTCTTTGCTTTGCCTGCTGCTTTGCTTTGCTTTCCGCGTTGGCCTGCCTCCCCCCCCTTGGTCCTTCTTGCCGCTCCTCTCTGGCCCGCCTTCTCCTCGCTTCTTCTTTGCCCGCTGCTTGCTCGTCTTGCCGTTTCCGTGGTTGCGCTTTCTGTGCCTTCCCCCTTCGCTTCCTTCGCCTTTCTGGCCCTTCCGCCCCCTGCCTCTTTGCTTGTCCTCCCCCTCCCCCTCCCTGTTCTTTCGCCTTTTTTCCCGCGCGCCCCCCTCCTTTGTGCGCTCCTTTTTCTTCGGCCCTTCTCTTTCGCCCCTTCTCCCCGCTCGCCTTTCTCCCCCCCTTGCCTCGTGCTCCCCCCTTCCTTTCCGCCTTCCCCGCCCGCCCCTCTTCCCTCTTCCCTCCCTTTTTCTTGCTCGTGCCCCCTCCTTTTGTCCTTCCCTCCTTTGCTTTCCTCCGCCTCTCCCTTTTGGTCCCTCGCTTTCTTTGCCCTTCCCTCGCTCTGCTTTCTTTCTCGTCCTGTGGCGTGCGCCCCCCCTCTCGCTGTCCCCCCCCTCCTGCCCCCCGCTTCCTTCCCTTTCGGTCCCCCTCCTTGCTTGGGTCCTTTCCTGTTCGTGCTTTTTGGTCCCCCCCCCCCCTTGCTCTTCTTGCCTTCCGCTGCGGCGCTTTGTCCCCCTTTGCGCCGCTCCTCCTCCCTCCCTTCGCCCCCTTTTTGGCGCCGGCTTTTGCCCCCCTTTTTCTCTTTTGGCCCCTGGGCCGCGGCTTGTTTGCTTTGGTCTCTCCCCCGCCTTCCCTCTCTTCCCCCCCCTCCTTTTGCGTGGGCTCCCCTCTCCCCCCTTCTTTCTCGCCCCGCTTCCCTCTTTTCTCTGCCCTCTTTTTGCCCTTGCCTCTTTGGCCTCTCTTTGCTTGCCGCCTTTTTGTTGCTTTGCCGTCGTCCTGCCTTGTTTCGGCCTTTCCCCCTTCCCTTTTGCTTTTTTTTGCTCGCCCCGTCCTTGTCTCCTCGTGCTCTTCTGCCTTTTCCCCCTTTTCCCCTTGCCCTTTCTTCTTTCCCGTCGTCGTCGCCTTCGTCCGCTTTGCGGGTTTGCGCCCCTGTGGCGTCCTCCCCCTTCCGGTTCTCTCTCCTGCTGGCTTTTGCCTGCTCCCCCTTTTCTCTCTCCTTTTCGCCGCCTTCGTGCCCGTCGCCCTCGTTGCCCGCCGGTTCTGTTCTCTCCCCTCTCTTGCTTTCCCCTCTTCTTGCCGCTGCCTCTTTTCCTTCTTCCCTTTCCTCCCTTCCCGTCCCGCCTCTTGCCCTTTTTTCTTCCTTTCTTCTTTTTCCCGCCTTCGCCTCTTCTTGCGCTCCTTGCGTTGCGGCTGCGTGCGCCTCCTCTCTTGCCCTTCTCGCCTTCGCTTGTCCCTCGCTTCCCCCGCCCCCGCCGCCTTCCCCGCCTTCCCCGCCTTCGCTGTTCCCTCTTCTTCCTCTCTTCCCGCGCCCTCCGCCCCTCTTCCCTTGTCCTCCCCCTCCCTTGCCTTGCCTCTCGCGCCGTCTCCTCCTCCGCCCCGCCTTTCCTCGCTTGCTGCTGCCCCTCCGCCTCCTCCTTTTCGTTTGGTTCGTTGCTCCCGCGCGCTTTTCTTTTTGTCGCGCTTGCCCCTTTTGCTTTCGGCTTTGTTCGGCGTCGCTTCCCCTTTTTGCCTTGCTCCTTGCTCCCGCTCGCTCTGGCCCCTTTCTTTTCCCCTGTCCGGGTTTGCGGCCCTTGTCGCCCCCTTGTTGTTTCTTTCGCCTTTTTCTTCTTGTGTCTGCGCGCGCCGCCTTTTCCCGCGCCGCCTTTTTGTTGTCTCCTTTTCGCCCTCCCCCTTCTCCCCTTTTTCCCCCCCGCGCCCCCTGTTCGTCCGTCCTCCCTCCCCTTCTTTTCTCCTGCCCTGGCGGTTGCCGGTTGTTTCGGCCCTTCGCGCCGCCTTTCGCGCTTCCTGCCCCTCCTCCTCTTTGGCCTTCCTTTCGCCCTCCTCTGCTTTTCGCTCCCTCCCTCCTTTGTCTGTTGCCCCCCTTCTTCGCTCTCGGTGCTCGCGCCTCGCCGTCCCCTTCCTCTCCCCTGCCGCTGGTCCGCCTCGTCGGCTTTTGCGCTTCCTTTCTTTTTGGCTCCTCTTTTTGCCCCGCTCCCTCCTCTCTCCCCCCTTTGCTCCTTCGCGCTTCCCTGTCTGCCCCCCTTTCCTTTGCGCGCCTTTTGCCCTCTTCCCCCTTCTTCCTGGCGCTTGTGCGCTTCTTGTCTTTTCTTGTTCCT
>NW_017619761.1:0-2530 GCF_001879475.1 Ipomoea nil
GTTGCGGTAGGGTGTGCGAGGTTGCGGAATTGCGGAAAGTTGTAAAACGGGGTGTTGCGGAAAGTTGCGGTAAAAGTTGCGAAACGGGGTGGCCGAGGTTGCGGAAAGTTGCGGTAGCGGGGGTGCCGAGGTTGCGGACTTATGCGGTACGAGGGCGCCCAAATTGCGCACAGTTGCGGACGGATGCGGAAAATATCACGCAACAGAGGTTCACCCGCCAGCCACCCCAGTACTTTTACGACGGTTCTGTGTTATGCCTTGGCCTATGTCGTTTTACGTCGTTCTCGTGCCAAAATGGCATATACATTTGTTTTAGAGCTTATTGTACTACTTAATTAGTGAGGCAAACGAAATGCCATATATTCCTCTCACATTCCAACAATCCCAAGTACTTGGCTAAGTCAGACAAGGAACTTTGCGGACAGCTGGGCATAAATTTGGACATCGTCGTTTTCAATGAAATAATCATCCAAACGCTTTGAAATTTACCAAGCATTGTTAAAATGCTCTAAACTAAAGGACCATGCAATAACATTTGAAAAAAATGCACGGAACCACCCGAAATGACCGTGTGATTTACGGGACAAACCGTGTCTACTGCTGTCACTGGGGTTTTTTTTTTTTTTAACTACTATAGGGGGGGTATGGTAGTTGAGGTGGCCGGTCGACTTTTTTCGGAACGTGTTGGGACGGGCCCCCTCGTCCTGTAGGCCTCGTATGAGTGTTCCCGCCGCTCATACGTATTTTTGGGGACCGGCATAGACCCATCGGAGTCGGAAGGCGGGGCGGCGCACCACAGGACGGAGACGGACATGCAAAAAAACATCATTGGCACGTGAATTCGGTCAATCGAGCAAACGTGAATCTGCAATATACCGTCAGTAGGTTGTGAGTTGCCGAGGCACGTGTCCAATCGTCTAGTAAGCTGTTCGTTAACGAATTATGGTGCGCCGTAGGGGCGGAGGGCGGGCGTTCGCAATGAACCCGCCCAGCGTAGCGCAGTGCAGCGTACGTGCCGTCGGGTGGGGGTTGACCGACCTCGCAAGAGGATAGAAGTATTGTATTGCTCGAGGCATTTCATTCCTCGAGGCTTCCTCCATAGCACTCGTTCGACGACACGTCCGGATCTGACCGAGACGGACATGCAAAAAAACGGCCGTGGAACAAGTTGGGCAAAAAAACAACCGTGAATCTGCGATATACTGTCAGTAGGCTTGTAAGTTACCGACACCAGTGTCCACCCCGTCTAGTAAGCTGTTTGTTGAAGGATGATTGTGCGCTCGCTACGAATCTGCCCAAGCGCAACGGGCGTTGTCTTAGCGTCGGACGTGGGGGCTGACCCACCTCGCAAGAGGTATGGTGTTGTATTGATCGAGGAATTTCACTCCTCGAGGGCTTCCTCCACCTCACCCGATGGCGCGACGGACTCACAACCAATGCGTACGGCGAGAGGGGCAATTCGGTGGTTACCTTTCGTACCTATCGACGGGGGCGTTCCTGCTGTGACGGCCAGCATTGGTGGGGACTCGTGCACGGATTCGTCCGGGCCGGGTTCCTGTCGATCCTCGCTAAGCGATTGGGGCGTCTTTTACGATGCGAGACGGTGCGTGAGTGGTTATCGGCGTGTGCGGTCAGGTTGGATCCCTGCTCGAGCAGCGACGTCCTGCCAAGCACGCCTCTTCATACAAGACGACACAAGCGCGCACGGCCTTGGTCGCACGACGGCTTCCTGTGTTGCATACCTGGCACGGCACTGACGGCTTAACGTATTCGCATTTCGTCACGCGCTCGTCTTCGCAACACGCGTGGATTTTGCGCGGGACGAACGGAGAAGGCATCCCACGTTCCACGGTCGTTGCGAATCGTCGCGGCGGCCTTGGCACGAGGGCGACTGTCCGAGCTCTCGGATTCGGTCCACCTTGAGGGCAAGGGGGCGCGAGCTCCAATCTGCCCGTCCCGACGCGTTTTGTACGACCCAAACTGTCGCCTCGAGCTAGCCAGTGGTCGTTCTCGTCGCCAATCCCTCGCTCCTAGGAGCGAGCGAGCGGAGACGGGGCGTACCGTCGGTCTCGTGCGGCAGCGATGTCGTCGAGGAATGCTACCTGGTTGATCCTGCCAGTAGTCATATGCTTGTCTCAAAGATTAAGCCATGCATGTGTAAGTATGAACTAATTCAGACTGTGAAACTGCGAATGGCTCATTAAATCAGTTATAGTTTGTTTGATGGTACCTACTACTCGGATAACCGTAGTAATTCTAGAGCTAATACGTGCAACAAACCCCGACTTCTGGAAGGATGCATTTATTAGATAAAAGGTCGACGCGGGCTCTGCCCGTTGCTGCGATGATTCATGATAACTCGACGGATCGCACGCCTTAGCGCCGGCGACGCATCATTCAAATTTCTGCCCTATCAACTTTCGATGGTAGGATAGTGGCCTACCATGGTGGTGACGGGTGACGGAGAATTAGGGTTCGATTCCGGAGAGGGAGCCTGAGAAACGGCTACCACATCCAAGGAAGGCAGCAG
>NW_017619762.1:5000-7500 GCF_001879475.1 Ipomoea nil
CGTTTTTTTGCATGTCCGTCTCCCTCAGTGCCCCGCGTCGATAGTTACGAAAGGTAACTACCGAATTTCCATCTCGCCGTACGCATTGGTTGTGAGTCCGTCGCGCCATCGGGTGGAGGAAGACCTCGAGGAGTGAAAGTCCTCGATCAATACAACACCATACCTCTTGCGAGGTGGGTCAGCCCCCAAGTCCGACGCTAAGACAACGCCCGTTGCGCTTGGGCAGATTCGTAGCGAGCGCACAATCATCCTTTAACGGACAGCTTACTAGACGGGTGGACACTGGTGTCGGTAACTTACAAGCCTACTGACGGTATATTGCAGATTCACGGTTGTTTTTTTGCCCAACTTGTTCCACGGCCGTTTTTTTGCATGTCCGTCTCGGTCAGATCCGGACGTGTCGTCGAACGAGTGCTGTGGAGGAAGCCCTCGAGGAATGAAAGGCCTCGAGCAATACAATATTTCTATCCTCTTGCGAGGTCGGTCAACCCCCACGCCCGACGACACGTACGCTGCACTGCGCTACGCTGGGCGGGTTCATTGCGAACGCCCGCCCTCCGCCCCTACGGCGCACCGTAATTCGTTAACGAACAGCTTACTAGACGATTGGACACGTGCCTCGGCAACTCACAACCTACTGACGGTATATTGCAGATTCACGTTTGCTCGATTGACCGAATTCACGTGCCAATGATGTTTTTTTGCATGTCCGTCTCCGTCCGGTGCGCCGCCCCGCCTTGCGACTCCGATGGGTCTATGCCGGTCCCCAATAATACGTACGAGCGGCGGGAACACTCGTACGAGGCCTACGGGACGAGGGGGGCCCGTCCCAACACGTTCCGAAAAAAGTCGACCGGCACCTCAACTACCATACCCCCCCTATAGTAGTTAAAAAAAAAAAAACCCCAGTGACAGCAGTAGACACGGTTTGTCCCGTAAATCACACGGTCATTTCGGGTGGTTCCGTGCATTTTTTTTCAAATGTTATTGCATGGTCCTTTAGTTTAGAGCATTTTAACAATGCTTGGTAAATTTCAAAGCGTTTGGATGATTATTTCATTGAAAACGACGATGTCCAAATTTATGCCCAGCTGTCCGCAAAGTTCCTTGTCTGACTTAGCCAAGTACTTGGGATTGTTGGGAATGTGAGAGGAATATATGGCATATCGTTTGCCTCACTAATTAAATAGTACAATAAGCTCTAAAACAAATGTATATGCCATTTTGGCACGAGAACGACGTAAAACGACATAGGCCAAGGCATAACACAGAACCGTCGTAAAAGTACTGGGGTGGCAGGCGGGTAAACCTCTGTTGCGTGATATTTTCCGCATCCGTCCGCAACTGTGCGCAATTTGGGCGCCCTCGTTCCGCATAAGTCCGCAACCTCGGCACCCTCGTTCCGCATAAGTCCGCAACCTCGGCACCCCCGTTCCGCATAAGTCCGCAACTTGGGCACCCTCGTACCGCAACTTTCCGCAACCTCGGCACCCTCGTACCGCAACTTTCCGCAACCTCGGCACCCTCGTACCGCAACTTTCCGCAACCTCAGCACACCCGTACCGCAACTTTCCGCAACCTCGGCACACCCGTTCCGCATAAGTCCGCAACCTCGGCACCCCCGTACCGCAATTTTCCGCAACTTGGGCACTCTCGTACCGCATAAGTCCGCAACTTGGGCACCCTCGTACCGCAACTTTCCGCAACCTCGGCACCCCCGTACCGCAATTTTCCGCAACCTCGGCCCACCCGTACCGCAACTTTCCGCAACCTCGGCCCACCCGTACCGCAACTTTCCGCAACCTCGGCACCCCCGTACCGCAATTTTCCGCAACGTCGGCCCACCCGTACCGCAATTTTCCGCAACGTCGGCCCACCCGTACCGCAACTTTCCGCAACCTCGGCACCCCCGTACCGCAACTTTCCGCAACCTCGGCACCCCCGTACCGCAACTTTCCGCAACCTCGGCACCCCCGTACCGCAACTTTCCGCAACCTCGGCACACCCGTACCGCAACTTTCCGCAACCTCGGCACACCCGTACCGCAACTTTCCGCAACCTCGGCACACCCGTACCGCAACTTTCCGCAACCTCGGCACCCTCGTACCGCATAAGTCCGCAACCTCGGCACCCTCGTACCGCATAAGTCCGCAACCTCGGCACCCTCGTACCGCATAAGTCCGCAACCTCGGCACCCTCGTACCGCATAAGTCCGCAACCTCGGCACCCTCGTACCGCATAAGTCCGCAACCTCGGCACCCTCGTTCCGCATAAGTCCGCAACTTGGGCACCCTCGTACCGCAACTTTCCGCAACTTGGGCACTCTCGTACCGCAACTTTCCGCAACTTGGGCACTCTCGTACCGCAACTTTCCGCAACTTGGGCACCCTCGTACCGCAACTTTCCGCAACTTGGGCACCCTCGTACCGCAACTTTCCGCAACTTGGGCACTCTCGTACCGCAACTTTCCGCAACTTGGGCACCCTCGTACCGCAACTTT
>NW_017619763.1:0-5579 GCF_001879475.1 Ipomoea nil
TAGAAGGAGTCGCCTCGACTGAGGAACTCGGCGAGTATATAAAGAACAACGGGGCAGTGACCCTAAACCTTTTCTAAGAAAAGAAAAAGCCTATGAAGTCGCCTCGACTGAGGGACTCGGCGGGAAAAGAAAGGAAACAAGGGCCCAGACCCTTAGTCGTTTCCGAGAAAAAGCCAGAAGGAGTCGCTTCGACTGAGCAACTCGCGAGTATATAAAGAAACAATGGGGCACTGACCCTAAACCATTTCTAAGAAAAGAAAAAGCCTAAGGAGTCTCCTCGACTGAGGGACTCGACGAGTAAAGATAGGAAACAAGAGCCCAGACCCTTAGTCGTTTCCAAGAAAAGCCTAAAGGAGTCGCCTCGACTGAGGGACTCGGCGAGTATATAAAGAAACAACGGGGCACTGACCCTAAACCGTTTCTAAAGAAAATAAAAATCCTAAGGAGTCGCCTCGACTGAGGGACTCGGCGAGAAGAAAGGAAACAAGGCCCAGACCCTTAGTCGTTTCGAGAAAAAGCCAGAAGGAGTCGCCTCGACTGAGGGACTCGGCGAGAAAAGAAAGGAAACAAGGGCCCAGACCCTTAGTCGTTTCCGAGAAAAAAGTCAGAAGGAGTCGCCTCGACTGAGGAACTCGGCGAGTATATAAGGAAACAACGGGGCACTGACCCTAAACCTTTTCTAAAAAAAGAAAAAGCCTATGGAGTCGCCTCGACTGAAGAACTCGGCGAGAAAAGAAAGGAAGGGCCCAGACCCTTAGTCGTTCCCGAGAAAAAGCCAGAAGGATTCGCTTCGACTAGGAACTCGGCGAGTATATAAAGAAACAACGGGGCACTGACCCTAAACCGTTTCTAAGAAAAGAAAAAGGCTAAGGAGTCTCCTCGACTGGGGACTCGGCGAGAAAAGATAGGAAACAAGGGCCCAGACCCTTAGTCGTTTCGGAGAAAAAGCCTAAAGGAGTCGCCTCGACTAAGGGACTCGGCGAGAAAAGAAAGGAAACAAGGGCTCAGACCCTTAGTCGTTTCCGAGAAAAAGCCAGAAGGAGTCGCCTCGACTAAGGGACTCGGCGAGTATATAAAGAAACAACGGGCACTAACCCTAAACAGTTTCTAAGATAAGAAAAAGCCTAAGGAGTCTCCTCGACTGAGGGACTCGGCGAGAAAAGAAAGGAAACA
Source organism: Ipomoea nil (assembly GCF_001879475.1). Taxonomy (NCBI): domain Eukaryota; kingdom Viridiplantae; phylum Streptophyta; class Magnoliopsida; order Solanales; family Convolvulaceae; genus Ipomoea; species Ipomoea nil. The sequence continues at coordinate 1,174 of NW_017619763.1, forward strand.
AGGGCCCAGTCCCTTAGTCGTTTCCGAGAAAAAGCCAGAAGGAGTCGCCTCGACTGAGGGAATCGGCGAGTATATAAAGAAACAACGGGCACTGACCCTATAACCGTTTCTAAGAAAAGAAAAAGGCTAAGGAGTCGCCTCGACTGAGGGACTCGGCGAGAAAAGAAAGGAAACAAGGGCCCAGACCCTTAGTCGTTTCGGAGAAAAAGCCAGAAGGAGTCGCCTCGACTGAGGAACTCGGCGAGTATATAAAGAAACAACGGGCACTGACCTTAAACCGTTTCTAAGAAAAGAAAAAGCCTAAGGAGTCTCCTCGACTGGGGGACTCGGCGAGAAAAGATAGGAAACAAGGGCCCAGACCCTTAGTCGTTTCGGAGAAAAAGCCTAAAGGAGTCGCCTCGACTGAGGGACTCGGCGAGTATAAAGAACAACGGGGCACTGACCCTAAACCGTTTCTAAGAAAAGAAAAATCCTAAGGAGTCGCCTCGACTGAGGGACTCGGCGAGAAAAGAAAGGAAACAAGGGCCCAGACCCTTAGTCGTTTCCGAGAAAAAGCCAGAAGGAGTCGCCTCGACTGAAGGACTCGGCGAGTATATAAAGAAACAACGGGCACTAACCCTAAACCGTTTCTAAGAAAAGAAAAAGCCTAAGGAGTCGCCTCGACTGAGGACTCGGCGAGAAAAGAAAGGAAACAAGGGCCCAGACCCTTAGTCGTTTCGAGAAAAAGCCAGAAGGAGTCGCCTCGACTGAGGACTCGGCGAGTATATAAAGAAACAACGGGCACTAACCCTAAACCGTTTCTAAGAAAAGAAAAAGGCTAGGAGTCGCCTCGACTGAGGGACTCGGCGAGAAAAGAAAGGAAACAAGGCCCAGACCTTAGTCGTTTCGAGAAAAAGCCAGAAGGAGTCGCCTCGACTGAGGAACTCGCGAGTATATAAAGAAACAACGGGGGCTGACCTTAAACCGTTTAAGAAAAGAAAAAGCCTAAGGAGTCTCCTCTGGGACTCGGCGAGAAAAGATAGGAAACAAGGGCCCAGACCCTTAGTCGTTTCGGAGAAAAAGCCTAAAGGAGTCGCCTCGACTGAGGGACTCGGCGAGTATATAAAGAAACAACGGGGCACTGACCCTAAACCGTTTCTAAGAAAAGAAAAAGGCTAAGGAGTCGCCTCGACTGAGGACTCGGCGAGAAAAGAAAGGAAACAAGGGCCCAGACCCTTAGTCGTTTCCGAGAAAAAGCCAGAGGAGTCGCCTCGACTGAGGAACTCGGCGAGATATATAAAGAAACAACGGGCACTGACCTTAAACCGTTTCTAAGAAAAGAAAAAGCCTAAGGAGTCTCCTCGACTGGGGGACTCGGCGAGAAAAGATAGGAAACAAGGGCCCAGACCCTTAGTCGTTTCGGAGAAAAAGCCTAAAGGAGTCGCCTCGACTGAGGGACTCGGCGAGTATATAAAGAAACAACGGGCACTGACCCTAAACCGTTTCTAAGAAAAGAAAAAGCCTAAGGAGTCTCCTCGACTGGGGGACTCGGCGAGAAAAGATAGGAAACAAGGGCCCAGACCCTTAGTCGTTTCGGAGAAAAAGCCTAGAAGGAGTCGCCTCGACTGAAGGGACTCGGCGAGTATATAAAGAAACAACGGGGCACTGACCCTAAACCGTTTCTAAGAAAAGAAAAATCCTAAGGAGTCGCCTCGACTGAGGGACTCGGCGAGAAAAGAAAGGAAACAAGGGCCCAGACCCTTAGTCGTTTCCGAGAAAAGCCAGAAGGAGTCGCCTCGACTGAAGGACTCGGCGAGTATATAAAGAAAACAACGGGGCACTAACCCTAAACCGTTTCTAAGAAAAGAAAAAGCCTAAGGAGTCGCCTCGACTGAGGACTCGGCGAGAAAAGAAAGGAAACAAGGGTCAACCCTTAGTCGTTTCCGAGAAAAAGCCAGAAGGAGTCGCCTCGACTAGGGAACTCGGCGAGTATATAAAGAAACAACGGGCACTGACCTTAAACCGTTTCTAAGAAAAGAAAAAGCCTAAGGAGTCTCCTCGACTGAGGGACTCGGCGAGAAAAGATAAGGAAACAAGGGCCAGACCCTTAGTCGTTTCCGAGAAAAAGCCTAAAGGAGTCGCCTCGACTGAGGGACTCGGCGAGTATATAAAGAAACAACGGGGCACTGACCCTAAACCGTTTCTAAGAAAAGAAAAAGGCTAAGGAGTCGCCTCGACTGAGGGACTCGGCGAGAAAAGAAAGGAAACAAGGGCCCAGACCCTTAGTCGTTTCCGAGAAAAAGCCAGAAGGAGTCGCCTCGACTGAGGAACTCGGCGAGTATATAAAGAAACAATGGGGCACTAGAACCTCTAAACCGGTTTCTAAGAAAAGAAAAAGCCTAAGGAGTCCCTCCTCGACTGGGGACTCGGCCGCAAGAAAAGATAGGAAACAAGGGCCCAGACCCTTAGTCGTTTCGGAGAAAAAGCCTAAAGGAGTCGCCTCGACTGAGGGAACTCGGCGAGTATATAAAGAAACAACGGGGCACGTGACCCTAAACCGTTCTAAGAAAAGAAAAAGCCTAAGGAGTCGCCTCGACTGAGGGACTCGGCGAGAAAAGAAAGGAACAAGGGCCCAGACCCTTAGTCGTTTCCGAGAAAAAGCCAGAAGGAGTCGCCTCGACTGAGGACTCGGCGAGTATATAAAGAAACAACGGGGGCACTGACCCTAAACCGTTTCTAAGAAAAGAAAAAAGGCCTAAGGAGTCGCCTCGACTGAGGGACTCGGCGAAGAAAAGAAAGGAAACAAGGGCCCAGACCCCTTAGTCGTTTCCGAGAAAAAGCCAGAAGGAGTCGCCTCGACTGAGGACTCGGCGAGTATATAAAGAAACAAAGGCACTGACCTTAAACCGTTTCTAAGAAAAGAAAAAGCCTAAGGAGTCTCCTCGACTGGGGGACTCGGCGAGAAAAGATAGGAAACAAGGCCCAGACCCTTAGTCGTTTCGGAGAAAAAGCCTAAAGGAGTCGCCTCGACTGAGGGACTCGGCGAGTATATAAAGAAACAACGGGGCACTGACCCTAAACCGTTTCTAAGAAAAGAAAAACCTAAGGAGTCGCCTCGACTGAGGGACTCGGCGAGAAAAGAAAGGAAACAAGGGCCCAGACCCTTAGTCGTTTCCGAGAAAAAGCCAGAAGGAGTCGCCTCGACTGAGGAACTCGGCGAGTATATAAAGAAACAACGGGGCACTGACCTTAAACCGTTTCTAAGAAAAGAAAAAGCCTAAGGAGTCTCCTCGACTGAGGGACTCGGCGAGAAAAGATAGGAAACAAGGGCCCAGACCCTTAGTCGTTTCGGAGAAAAAGCCTAAAGGAGTCGCCTCGACTGAGGGACTCGGCGAGTATATAAAGAAACAACGGGGCACTGACCTAAACCGTTTCTAAGAAAAGAAAAAGCCTAAGGAGTCTCCTCGACTGAGGGACTCGGCGAGAAAAGATAGGAAACAAGGGCCCAGACCCTTAGTCGTTTCCGAGAAAAAGCCAAAGGAGTCGCCTCGACTGAGGACTCGGCGAGTATATAAAGAAACAACGGGGCACTGACCCTAAACCGTTTCTAAGAAAAAAAAAGGCTAAGGAGTCGCCTCGACTGAGGGACTCGGCGAGAAAAGAAAGGAAACAAGGGGCCAGACCCTTAGTCGTTTCGAGAAAAAAGCCAGAAGGAGTCGCCTCGACTGAGGAACTCGGCGAGTATATAAAGAAACAACGGGCACTGACCTTAAACCGTTTCTAAGAAAAGAAAAAGCCTAAGGAGTCTCCTCGACTGGGGGACTCGGCGAGAAAAGATAGGAAACAAGGGCCCAGACCCTTAGTCGTTTCGGAGAAAAAGCCTAAAGGAGTCGCCTCGACTGAGGGACTCGGCGAGTATATAAAGAAACAACGGGGCACTGACCTAAACCGTTTCTAAGAAAAGAAAAATCCTAAGGAGTCGCCTCGACTGAGGGACTCGGCGAGAAAGAAAGGAAACAAGGGCCCAGACCCTTAGTCGTTCCGAGAAAAAGCCAGAAGGAGTCGCCTCGACTGAAGGACTCGGCGAGTATATAAAGAAACAACGGGGGCACTAACCCTAAACCGTTTCTAAGAAAAGAAAAAGGCTAAGGAGTCGCCTCGACTGAGGGACTCGGCGAGAAAAGAAAGGAAACAAGACCCAGACCCTTAGTCGTTTCCGAGAAAAAGCCAGAGGAGTCGCCTCGACTGAGGAACTCGGCGAGTATATAAAGAAACAACGGGGCACTGACCTTAAACCGTTTCTAAGAAAGAAAAAGCCTAAGGAGTCTCCTCGACTGGGGGACTCGGCGAGAAAAGATAGGAAACAAGGGCCCAGACCCTTAGTCGTTTCGGAGAAAAGCCTAAAGGAGTCGCCTCGACTGAGGGAC
>NW_017619764.1:10000-14257 GCF_001879475.1 Ipomoea nil
CTCAGTGCCCCGCGTCGATAGTTACAAAAGGTAACTACCGAATTTCCATCTCGCCGTACGCATTGGTTGTGAGTCCGTCGCGCCATCGGGTGGAGGAAGACCTCGAGGAGTGAAAGTCCTCGATCAATACAACACCATACCTCTTGCGAGGTGGGTCAGCCCCCAAGTCCGACGCTAAGACAACGCCCGTTGCGCTTGGGCAGATTCGTAGCGAGCGCACAATCATCCTTTAACGGACAGCTTACTAGACGGGTGGACACTGGTGTCGGTAACTTACAAGCCTACTGACGGTATATTGCAGATTCACGGTTGTTTTTTTGCCCAACTTGTTCCACGGCCGTTTTTTTGCATGTCCGTCTCGGTCAGATCCGGACGTGTCGTCGAACGAGTGCTGTGGAGGAAGCCCTCGAGGAATGAAAGGCCTCGAGCAATACAATATTTCTATCCTCTTGCGAGGTCGGTCAACCCCCACGCCCGACGACACGTACGCTGCACTGCGCTACGCTGGGCGGGTTCATTGCGAACGCCCGCCCTCCGCCCCTACGGCGCACCGTAATTCGTTAACGAACAGCTTACTAGACGATTGGACACGTGCCTCGGCAACTCACAACCTACTGACGGTATATTGCAGATTCACGTTTGCTCGATTGACCGAATTCACGTGCCAATGATGTTTTTTTGCATGTCCGTCTCCGTCCGGTGCGCCGCCCCGCCTTGCGACTCCGATGGGTCTATGCCGGTCCCCAATAATACGTACGAGCGGCGGGAACACTCGTACGAGGCCTACGGGACGAGGGGGGCCCGTCCCAACACGTTCCGAAAAAAGTCGACCGGCACCTCAACTACCATACCCCCCCTATAGTAGTTAAAAAAAAAAAAACCCCAGTGACAGCAGTAGACACGGTTTGTCCCGTAAATCACACGGTCATTTCGGGTGGTTCCGTGCATTTTTTTTCAAATGTTATTGCATGGTCCTTTAGTTTAGAGCATTTTAACAATGCTTGGTAAATTTCAAAGCGTTTGGATGATTATTTCATTGAAAACGACGATGTCCAAATTTATGCCCAGCTGTCCGCAAAGTTCCTTGTCTGACTTAGCCAAGTACTTGGGATTGTTGGGAATGTGAGAGGAATATATGGCATATCGTTTGCCTCACTAATTAAATAGTACAATAAGCTCTAAAACAAATGTATATGCCATTTTGGCACGAGAACGACGTAAAACGACATAGGCCAAGGCATAACACAGAACCGTCGTAAAAGTACTGGGGTGGCAGGCGGGTAAACCTCTGTTGCGTGATATTTTCCGCATCCGTCCGCAACTGTGCGCAATTTGGGCGCCCTCGTTCCGCATAAGTCCGCAACCTCGGCACCCTCGTTCCGCATAAGTCCGCAACCTCGGCACCCCCGTTCCGCATAAGTCCGCAACTTGGGCACCCTCGTACCGCAACTTTCCGCAACCTCGGCACCCTCGTACCGCAACTTTCCGCAACCTCGGCACCCTCGTACCGCAACTTTCCGCAACCTCAGCACACCCGTACCGCAACTTTCCGCAACCTCGGCACACCCGTTCCGCATAAGTCCGCAACCTCGGCACCCCCGTACCGCAATTTTCCGCAACTTGGGCACTCTCGTACCGCATAAGTCCGCAACTTGGGCACCCTCGTACCGCAACTTTCCGCAACCTCGGCACCCCCGTACCGCAATTTTCCGCAACCTCGGCCCACCCGTACCGCAACTTTCCGCAACCTCGGCCCACCCGTACCGCAACTTTCCGCAACCTCGGCACCCCCGTACCGCAATTTTCCGCAACGTCGGCCCACCCGTACCGCAATTTTCCGCAACGTCGGCCCACCCGTACCGCAACTTTCCGCAACCTCGGCACCCCGTACCGCAACTTTCCGCAACCTCGGCACCCCCGTACCGCAACTTTCCGCAACCTCGGCCCACCCGTACCGCAACTTTCCGCAACCTCGGCACACCCGTACCGCAACTTTCCGCAACCTCGGCACACCCGTACCGCAACTTTCCGCAACCTCGGCACCCTCGTACCGCATAAGTCCGCAACCTCGGCACCCTCGTACCGCATAAGTCCGCAACCTCGGCACCCTCGTACCGCATAAGTCCGCAACCTCGGCACCCTCGTACCGCATAAGTCCGCAACCTCGGCACCCTTGTACCGCATAAGTCCGCAACCTCGGCACCCTCGTTCCGCATAAGTCCGCAACTTGGGCACCCTCGTACCGCAACTTTCCGCAACTTGGGCACTCTCGTACCGCAACTTTCCGCAACTTGGGCACTCTCGTACCGCAACTTTCCGCAACTTGGGCACCCTCGTACCGCAACTTTCCGCAACTTGGGCACCCTCGTACCGCATAATTCCGCAACCTCGGCACCCTCGTTCCGCATAAGTCCGCAACCTCGGCACCCTCGTACCGCATAATTCCGCAACCTCGGCACCCTCGTACCGCATGAGTCCGCAACTTAGGCACCAACGTTGCGCATAAGCCCGCAACTTAGGCACCCTCGTTCCGCATAAGTCCGCAACTTAGGCACCCTCGTACCCCATAAGTCCGCAACTTGGGCACACTCGTTCCGCATGAGCCCGCAACGTAGGCACACTCGTTCCGCACAAGTCCGGCACTTAGGCACACTCGTTCCGCATGAGTCCGCAACTTAGGCACGCTCGTACCCCATAAGTCCGCAACTTGGGCACACTCGTTCCGCATGAGCCGCAACGTAGGCACACTCGTTCCGCACAAGTCGGCACTTAGGCACACTCGTTCCGCATGAGTCCGCAACTTAGGCACACTCGTTCCGCATATGCCCGCAACGTAGGCACACTCGTTCCGCATGAGTCCGCAACGTAGGCACGCTACTTCGGCACACTCGTTCGCACAAGTCCGCAACTTCGGCACACTCGTTCCGCAACTGTCCGCTACTTAGCACACTCGTTCCGCAACTGTCCGCAACTTAGGCGCACTCGTTCCGCATGAGTCCGCAACTTAGGCACACTCGTTCCGCATATGCCCGCAACGTAGGCACACTCGTTCCGCATATGCCCGCAACGTAGGCACGCTCGTTCCGCACAAGTCCGCAACTTAGGCACGCTCGTTCGCACAAGTCCGCAACTTAGGCACGCTCGTTCCGCACAGTCCGATACTTCGCACACTCGTTTGCACAGTCCGCTACTTAGGCACACTCGTTCCGCATAGTCCGCCGTTAGGCAGCACTCGTTCCGCATATGCCCGCAACGTAGGCACACTCGTTCCGCACAAGTCCGGCACTTAGGCACGCTCGTTCCGCACAAGTCCGGCACTTAGGCACACTCGTTCCGCATGAGTCCGCAACTTAGGCACGCTCGTTCCGCATATGCCCGCAACGTAGGCACACTCGTTCCGCACAAAGTCCGCAAAGCCCGCAACGTAGGCACCATCGTTCCGCATGAGTCCGCAACTTAGGCACCATCCGTTCCGCAACAGTCCGCACTTAGGCACCATCGTTCCGCATGAGTCCGCAACTTAGGCACTAACGTTGCGCATAAGTCAGCAACTTAGGCACACTCGTTCCCCATAACCCGCAACGTATCGTTCCGCACAAGTCCGCAACTTTCGTTCCGCACAAGTCCGCAACTTAGGCACGCTCGTTCCGCACAAGTCCGCTACTTAGGCACACTCGTTCCGCATAAGTCCGCAACGTAGGCACACTCGTTCCGCACAAGTCCGCAAGTCCGCACATAGGCCACCATCGTTCCGCATGAGTCCGCAACTTAGGCACCACCCGTTCCGCAACAGTCCGCCTAGGCAATTTGATAACACGGGGCACACTCGTTCCGCATGAGTCCGCAATGTAGGCACCATCCGTTCCGCAACAGTCCGCACTTAGGCACCATCGTTCCGCATGAGTCCGCAACTTAGGCACTAACGTTGCGCATAAGTCAGCAACTTATGCACCGCCGTCCGCACTTAGCCACTTAGTACGGAACTCTGTCCGCACTTAGGTACCAGCGTGCCACATCCGTCCGCAACGTAGGCACCAACGAAGTTCGAGTGAAACGTGGCTAAGTCCTTGGCCACTAAACACTTGTACACAGAACTTGAAACGTGAATACTTTGACACAGCCCGGGTAATCTTTGAAATTTCATCGTGATGGGATAGATCATTGCAATTGTTGGTCTTCAACGAGGAATTCCTAGTAAGCGCGAGTCATCAGCTCGCCGTTGACTACGTCCCTGCCCTTTGTACACACCGGCCCGTC
>NW_017619765.1:0-12982 GCF_001879475.1 Ipomoea nil
CGGGGAGAGAAGGCGCGGGGCAAAGCGCGAAGAGAAGCCGCGAACGCGAACCGCGAACGGCGGAGGGGCAAACAAGGACAGGGCGAGGGAGGGCGCACGGCAAGGGGGGGGGAGGGGAAGACGCGCGGGGGCAACAAAGCCCGCAAGGAGGGAAGAGGAGGGCGGGAGGAAGGAGAGGGGGGAAGGGGGCAGGGGAGGAAGAAAAGACGGGGGAAAGAAAGAGAGAGCAGGAGGGGGAGGAGAACGGGGAGAGGGAAGGAAAAAAGAGGGCACAAAAAAGAGAAGAGACAAGGGAGGGAAGAGAAGCAAGGGAGGAAGGGGAAGGGAAAGAAGGGGACAGGGGAGAAAGAGAAAGACAAGAGAACGAAGAAAAGGAGGGCGCGGAAGGAAGGGAGGGAGAAGGAAGAAGGGGGGGAAGAAAGACAGGGGAGGGACAAGGGAGCGAAGAGAAGCAAGGGAGGAAGGGGAAGGGAAAGAAGGGGAGAGGGGAGAAAAAGAAAGACAAGAGAACGAAGGAAAGGAGGGCGCGGAGGGAAGGGAGGGAGAAGGAAGAAGGGGGGGAAGAAAGACAGGGGAGACACAGAAGGCGAAAGGAAAGAAAGGCAGAGGGAGGAGGGGGGGGGAGCGACGAAAGGAGGAGGGAAGGGAAGAAGAGGAAAAGAGAGGACGAAGGAGGCCAACGGGGAGGGGGAGGAGGGGCGAACCGAAGACCGGGCGGAGGGAAAGCAAGGAGGAAGGGAACGGGGAACGAACAGAAAGGAACGGAAAAGAGAAGAGGGAACGGAAAAGGGAACGGAGAAGCAGAGGCAGGAAGGAGAAAGGAGGAAAGCGGAAGGAAAAAAGGAAAAGCGGAGCAAGCGGAGCCAGGCAGGGCCCAGGAGAGGCGAACGCGCGGGGGCGCGCAGAGGAGGACGACGAGGGGGACGGCGAGGCGCCGATGGGGAGATAGGCCCAAGGGGGGGGGGGGGGGGAAAGAAGGACGAAGGAGAGGAAGGGCAAGAGGAGAGGGAATGAAAGGGGGCAGGCAGAGAGAAGGGAAGGGGGAAGGGGCGGAGGGAAAGAGGGAAGGCGGCGCCCAAAGGGGGAGGCCCCGACCCCAAGGGCCCCCCACACGCGGACCCCGACAGAGCAGGGGAGGAAGGGGGAAAGCACGGGGACGCAAGGGGGCAGCAGACAGGACCAAAGGCCGGGGCGAACAAGGAAGCGGCCCACGGGGGACAGAAGGCCCGCACGGCCGCGCGCCGAGGGGCAAACCGGGGGCGCGGCGCCCAAAGACGGCCCACGAAACCAGGGAGCGAAGCCCGGGCGGGGGAAAGAGGGAAGGCGAAGGGGACAAAGGCAAGAGAAGAGAGGCAAGAGGGAGGAGAAGGGGCAAGAAAAGAAGGGGAGAGGGAGGGGGGAAACCAAAGACGGGACAGAAGGGAGAACAAAGAAAAAGGAGGGCAGAAAAGAGGAAAGAGAGACGAAGAGGGGGGAGGAGAGGGCGACAGGAGGAGGGGGGGGAAGGGCGAGGAAGACGGGAAGAGGAGAAGGAGAGGAAGGGGGGAAGGAGAAGGCGAGAGGAGACGGGAAGAGGAGAAGGAGACGAACGGGGAAGGAACGGGAGGGAACGGAAAAAGGGAAAGGGAGAAGCAGAGAAGGAAGGAGAAAGGAGAAAAACGGGAAAAAAAAAGGAAAACCGGAACAAGGGGAACCAGGCAGGGGAGGGAAGAAGGGGGCGGGCAGGGGGCGACCCAAGGGGAAGAAGGAAAGAAAGGCGGGGGGCAAAGCCGCGAAGAGAAGCCGCGAACGGCGGAGGGCAAACAAGGACAGGGCAAGGGAGGGCGCACGGCAAGGGGGGGGGGAGGGGAAGACGCGCGGGGGCACAAAAGCGCGCAAGGAGGGAAGAGGGGGGCGGAGGAAGGAGAGAGGGGGAAGGGGGGCAGGGGAGGAAGAAAAGACGGGGGAAAGAAAGAGAGAGCAGGAGGGGGGAGGAGAACGGGGAGAGGGAAGGAGAAAAAGAGGGCACAAAAAAGAGAAGAGACAAGGGAGGGAAGAGAAGCAAGGGAGGAAGGGGAAGGGAAAAAGGGGACAGGGGAGAAAAGAAAGACAAGAGAACGAAGGAAAAGAGGGCGCGGAAGGAAGGGAGGAGAAGGAAGAAGGGGGGGCACGGAAGGAAGACAGGGGAAGGACAAGGAGCGAAGAGAAGCAAGGAAGAAAGGGGAAGAGAAAGAAGGGGAGAGGGGAGAAAAAGAAAGACAAGAGAACGAAGACAAGGAGGGCGCGGAGGGAAGGAGGGAGAAGGAAGAAGGGGGGGGGGAAGAAAGGCAGGGGGACACAGAAGGCGAAAGGAAAGAAAGGCAGAGCGAGAAGGGGGGGGGAGCGACGAAAGGAGGAGGAGAGAAGGGAAGAAGAGGAAAAGAGAGGACGAAGGAGGCCAACGGGGAGGGGGAGGAGGGGCGAAACCGAAGACCGGGGGGGGGGGGAGGGAAAAGCAAGGAGGAAGGGAACGGGGAACGAACGGCAAGGCGGAAAAGGGGAACGGAAGGAGGAACGGGGGGGGGGAGGGGAGGAAAGGGGAGGGGGAAAGGGAAAGCGGAGCAAGCGGGAAGCAAGCGGAGCCAGGCAGGGGAGGAAAATCAGTGGTAGGAAAAGCGGGGCCGCCAGGGGGGCGACCCAGGAGAGGCCGAACGCGCGGGGGCGCGGAGGAGGAGACGAGGGGGACGCGCAGGGCGCGAGGGGGAGAAGGCCCAAGGGGGGGGGGGAAAGAAGAGGGGAAGTCAGGAGAGGAAGGCCAAGAGTGAGAGGGGCAGGCAGAGAGAATGGAAGGGGGAAGGGGCGGAGGGAAAGAGGGAAGGCGGCGCCCAAAGGGGGAGGCCCCAACCCCAAGGGCCCCCACACGCCGACCCGACAGAGCAGGGGGGGAAGGGGGAAAGCACGGGGACGCAAGGGGGCAGCAGACAGGGCCAAAGGCGGAGACGCACAAGGAAGCGGCCCACGGGGGACAGAAGGCCCGCACGGCCGCCGCCGAGGGGCAAACCGGGGGCGCGGCGCCCAAAGACGACCCACGAAACCAGGGAGCGAAGCCCGGGCGGGGGAAAGAGGGAAGGCGAAGGGGACAAAGGCAAGAGAAGAGAGGCAAGAGGGAGGAGAAGGGGCAAGAAAAGAAGGGGAGAGGGAGGGGGAAACCAAAGACGGGACAGAAGGGAGAACAAAGAAAAAGGAGGGCAGAAAAGAGGAAAGAGAGACGAAGAGGGGGGAGGAGAGGCCGACAGGAGGAGGGGGGGGAAGGGCGAGGAAGACGGGAAGAGGAGAAGGAGAGGAAGGGGGAGGGAGAAGGCGAGAGGAGACGGGAAGAGGAGAAGGAGACGAACGGGGAAGGAACGGAAAAAGGGAAAGGGAGAAGCAGAGAAGGAAGGAGAAAGGAGAAAAGCGGAAAAGAAAAAAAGGAAAACCGGAACAAGAGGAACCAGGCAGGGGAGGGAAGAAGGGGGCGGGCAGGGGGCGACCCAAGGGGAAGAAGGAAAGAAAGGCGCGGGGCAAAGCCGCGAGGAGAAGCCGCGAACGCGAACCGCGAACGGCGGAGGGGCAAACAAGGACAGGGCGAGGGAGGCGCACGGCAAGGGGGGGGGGAGGGGAAGACGCGCGGGGGCACAAAAGCGCGCAAGGAGGAAGAGGGGGGCGGGAGGAAGGAGAGGGGGGAAGGGGGCAGGGGAGGAAGAAAAGACGGGGGAAAGAAAGAGAGAGCAGGAGGGGAGGAGAACGGGGAGAGGGAAGGAGAAAAAGAGGGCACAAAAAAGAGAAGAGAGAAGGGAGGGAAGAGAAGCAAGGGAGGAAGGGGAAGGGAAAAAGGGGACAGGGGAGAAAAAGAAAGACAAGAGAACGAAGGAAAAGAGGGCGGGGAAGGAAGGAGGGAGAAGGAAGAAGGGGGGGCACGGAAGAAAGACAGGGGAAGGACAAGGGAGCGAAGAGAAGCAAGGAAGAAAGGGGAAGAGAAAGAAGGGGAGAGGGAAGAAAAAGAAAGACAAGAGAACGAAGAAAAGGAGGGCGGAGGGAAGGGAGGGAGAAGGAAGAAGGGGGGGGGAAGAAAGACAGGGGGGACACAGAAGGCGAAAGGAAAGAAAGGCAGAGGGAGGAGGGGGGGGGAACGACGAAAGGAGGAGGGAGAGAAGGGAAGAAGAGGAAAAGAGAGGACGAAGGAGGCCAACGGGGAGGGGGAGGAGGGGCGAACCGAAGACCGGGGGGAGGGAAAGCAAGGAGGAAGGGAACGGGGAACGAACGGCAAGGCGGAAAAGGGGAACGGAAGGAGGAACGGGGGGGGGGGGAGGGGAGGAAAGGGAGGGGAAAAGGGAAAGCGGAGCAAGCGGGGAAGCAAGCGGAGCCAGGCAGGGAGGAACAGGCAGTGAGGAAAGCGGAGGACGCCAGGGGCGACCCAGGAGAGCCGAACGTCGCGGGCGGCGCGAGAGGCAGGACGGAGAGAGAAGGAGAGAGGAGATGAGAAAGAAGGGCGAGAGGAGGAGGCGACAACAAAAAAAGAAGACATAGCGGGCGGGAAGGGAGAAAGGAGGGCGCGACAAAGGCCGGGAGCTAAAAAAAAAAGGAGAGGAAGAAAGGAAAGAAGAAAAAGGGCAGGAGGGGAGAGGCGGGAGGGGGCGCCAAGGGAGAAAAGGGGGACAGGCAAAGCAGAAGGAGGAGAGGCACGACAGGGGGCGCGACAAGGGCGGGAGGCAAAAAAAAGGGATAGCAGAATGCAAGAAATCGAACGGCGAATAGAGAGAGAGAGAGAGAGAGAGAGAGAGAGAGAGAGAGAGAGAGAGAGAAGGAGAGAGAGAGAGAGAGAGATGAGAGGACTGAGACGAATAAGAGCCCCAAGAGATGTGATGGCCAGGCAGAAGGGGCGCAGAGGGAGGAAAAGAGGGAGAAGAGGGAAAGGGACACGAAAAGGGCCGAAAAGACCCACACACCGGGACGAAGGCCGGGAAAAGGGGAAGAAGGGCCGGGAGGGCACCGGGAACGGACGCAGGGAGGGCAAGAAAAAAAAAAAAAAAAGGGCGGAGGGGCGAACCGCAGCCCAAGCAAAGGGGGCAGAAGGAGGACGCGAGGGGACGCGGAGGAAAGGAGAGAAAGAAGAAGGGAGGAGCGACAACAAAAAAGGAGAGAGAGGCAGGGCGGGAAGGGAGAAGGAGGGGGCCACAAGGCCGGGAGGCAAAAAAAAAAGGAGGCAGGAGCAAGAAAGGAAAGAAGAGAAAGAAGGGAGGAGGGAGAGGGGCGGGAGGGGGCGACAAGAGAAAAAGGCGGGAGAGGCAAAGGGAGGAAGGGAGGAGAGGCGCGACAGGGGCCGGACAAGGGCGGAAGGCAGGGAAAAAAAAGGAGGCAGGAGCAAGAAAGGAAGGAAGAGAAAGAGGGGCAGGAGGGAGAGGGGCGGGAGGGGCGCAAAGGGAAAAAGGGGGACAGGCAAAGGCAGCAAGGGAGGAGAGGCACGACAGGGCGAGGAGCGGGGGGGGGCACGAGGGGCGAAGGAAAGAGCAAAGGGAGAAGACAAAAGAAGGCGAGAGAGGGAGGGACCAAGGAGGGGAGGAAGACCAGGAAAAAAGGAAAAAAAGAGAGAAGGAAGAAAGCCAACCAGAGGAACGACGGGAGAGAGGGGGGGACAAAGAGAGGAGGCAAAGCACACAACAAAGGGAAGGGAGAACGACCGGGCAAGGGCCGGGGGGACAAGCAGCAGGGAGCGGAGGAGAGGAGCGGAGGGGACCAACGAAGGGAGGGAAGGAGGAACAGGGGGGAGAAAAAAGGACCGCCAAAGGAGGAAAGCAAAGGAAGGGGGCAAAGGGGGCAGGGGGAAGGGGGGGGGAAAGGGGGCGAAGGGAGCCGGAAGGAGAGGAGGAGCCAGGGAACGGGGCCGGGAAAGACCGGGAAGGCACCGGGAGGCGAAGGCGAAGAGGAACGGCGAAGAGAGAAGGAGAACGACACCAGGAAGCGAAGGCGAAGAGGAAAGGCGGAAGAGAACGGAACCACAAAGCCGAAGGGCGAAAGCGCCGCAAACAAGAGGAGGAGAGAGGGAAGAGGGGAGGCCCGAAGGGGAGGGGGGCGCCCGGAGGGCCCGGAGGGGGGGCAACCAGACCGAGACAAGGAGGGGAGGGACAAGGAGAAGCAAGCGGGACGAGAGGAGCGGGCAGGGGGAAACGGAGAAGGACCGAGGGAACCCGCACGGGCGGAGCGCAAGGGGGGAGGGGGCAGGAGGGGGGAGAAGAGACCAAGGGGGAACCGCGGCGGCGGCAGGGCGGGAAGGAGGGCCAAAGGGGGCAGAGGCCGGGGCGCACCGGCAGGGGGGCCGGGCGGCGGAACCAGGGAGGCACCGGGAGGGACAACGGCCCACAAGGCGCGGGCGGGGCGGAGGGGGGGGGCCCGGGGGGGGGGGACGCAACCGGGGGAGAAGAAGGACCGAGGGAAAGACGCAAAGGCAACCGGCAAGGAGCGAGGCAGGAACAAGGGCAAGAGAAGCGGGCCGGAAGAGACGGGAAAGGACGGAGGGAAAAAAAAAAACAGGGGGACGTGAGGGAAAAAAAAAAAACAGTGGGCAGGAGCCCAAGCGCGCAATGCGCGGAAAAAACGAGGACAGGAAGAAGAGCCCAAGAGAGGAGAGCCGAGAAGGGGGAGAAAAAGGGCGGGCAAGGGGGGAAGCAAAGAAGGGCGCAGAGGAGCAGAAAAAGAGGGCAAAGGGGGAAGCAAAGGAAGGGCGCAGAGGGAGCAGAGGGGAAGGGGCCGGAAGAGGGCCGAAGGGAGCCGGAAGGAAGAGGAGGAGCCGGGAACGGGGCCGGGAAAGAGGAGCGGGGCCGGGAAGGGCGGGGAGGGCACCGGGAACGGACGCAGGGAGGGCAAGAAGAAAGGGCGGAGGGGCGAACCGCAGCCCAAGCAAAGGGGGCAGAAGGAGGACGCGAGGGGACGCGGAGGAAAGGAAAAGAAGAAGGGAGGAGCGACAACAAAAAAGAAGACAGAGGCAGGGCGGGAAGGGAGAAGGAGGGGGCGACAAGGCGGGAGGCAAAAAAAAAAGGAGGCAGGAGCAAGAAAGGAAAGAAGAGAAAGAAGGGCAGGAGGGAGAGGGGCGGGAGGGGGCGCCAAGAGAAAAAGGCGGGACAGGCAAAGGCAGCAAGGGAGGAGAGGCGCGACAGGGGCCCGACAAGGGCGGGAGGAAAAAAAAAGGAGGCAGGAGCAAGAAAGGAAGGAAGAGAAAGAAGGGAGGAGGGAGAGGGGCGGGAGAGGGCGCCAAGGGAAAAAGGCGGGACAGGCAAAGGCAGCAAGGGAGGAGAGGCACGACAGGGGCGAGGAGCGGGGGGGGCACGAGGGGGAAGGAAAGAGCAAAGGGAGAAGACAAAAGAAGGCGAGAGAGGGAGGGACCAAGGAGGGAGGAAGACCAGGAAAAAAGGAAAAAAAGAGAAGGAAGAAAGCCAAGCAGAGGAACGACGGGAGGGAGGGGGACAAAGAGAGGAGGCAAAGCACACAACAAAGGGAAGGGAGAACGACCGCGCAAGGGCCGGGGGGACAAGCAGCAGGGAGCGGGGAGCGGGAGCGGAGGAGAGGAGCGAAGGGACCAGCGAAGGAGAGCAACGGGGGGAAAAAGAGAGGGGAAAAAAGGAGCAGGACAGGGAAAAGGCCCGAAGGGGCAGAGAAGAAGAAGAAGAAGAAGAAGAAGAAGAAGAAGAAGAAGAAGAAGAAGAAGAAGAAGAACAAAGTAAGAACAAGAAAAGAACAAGAAAGAACAAGAAGAACAAGAAGAAAGAACAAGAATGAACAAGAAGAAAAGAACAAGACAAGACAAGAAGAAGTAAGAAGGAAGAAGAAGAAGAAGAACAGAACCACAGAACAAGAACTAAGAACAAGAACAAGAACAATGAAGAATGAAGATGAAAAAGGCTAAAAGCCGCCGAGGGCATGGGGCCCGCTCAAAACTGGGGGGAGGCAATGGAAGAAAGGGTGTAGACGGGAGGGGCAAGGACTGGAAGAAAGACCGAGGGGCGGAAGGCAAAGGAAAAGAAAGAGGGAAAGGGAGGAAGATCGAAGAAGGAGGAGAGGAAGTAAGAGAACGCAGAGTAAGGCAAGGAGGATGAAGGACATAGGAGATCAAGATGAAGAAGGAGGAGTGGCAAGACCGTAAAGAAAGAAATGACACGGGCGGGCAGATAAGCAGGGACAAAGGGAGTAAGGCGCAGAGGGGGCACCGAAAAGACAAGAGGGAGACTACTCAAAGGAGAAGGCAGGAGAGGGCAGCCAGGGGGCCCACGAGCGGGTCGGCAGCAGGAGCAGGCAGGGGAGGGGGGGGCTGGAAAAGGAACGGGATCCGGGGGAGCAGCCAAGGAGGGGGGAGTTGGGATGGAGAGACAAGACGGGGCATGGTGGGGGGGCCAAAGGGAAGACGGGGGGCAGCCGAAAAGCGAGGCAGAGCAGAGGCCTAAGAGGTAGGAGGGAGCCGGAAGAGTGGCGAGCAGGGACGCCAAGGCCAGGGCAGAGAGGGAGGGCGGGGGCGGCGAGGAAGCGGCAGGAGCAGGAGGAAAGGCTAGGCGCGGCGGAACGCGCGGGAGAGTGAGGGCCGACGCGGGCCCGGGGAAATGGAAGAGGGGGCCTAGGGCGGACGCCTGCCGAAGCGCGCGCGGCAGGGGCGAGACGGCAGGGCGGCCAAGAAGGGAAAGGCACACACGGAGATAAAGGGGACGATACGGCTGGCGGGGCAGGAGGAGAAGGGGCAGGGGTAAGGGGCGCGAGGGGAAGTAGACACGACAAGCAGATGTATGTCTAGGAAGCGCCGGTAGAAAACACTCAAGGGGAAGAGGAGGAGAAAGGCGGCGGAGGGCGGGGCCGGGGAGGAGGAGGGAATGGAAGCGGACGGGGAAGTGAGACGGAGGAGGGAGAGAATGTGGTCATGCTGGGTGCCAGGGGGGACAGGGAGGAAGGCCAGGCCGCAAGGGCGCAGGGGAGAGGGCAAAAGCGGCGAGGGATGGGGGGATCGGAATGAGGTGAAGGGCCAGAAGGACGCCGGAGGAAGGAAGAAGATTGAAGTATAGGAAGAGGCGGGAAAGATGAGGGGGCAAAGAGTAAGTAGAGAAAAAAAAACGAAGTGAAGGAGAGCGAGAGGCGAGAGGAAGCTGAGAGGGAAGGCGAGAGGGGAGAGGAAGAAGAAAAAGAAAGCGGCCGGATACAATGGGCCCGCCGAAACAAGGAAGAAGAAGAGTGAAAAAAGGAAAAAAGAAGGAAGGAAGCGGACGCCCATAACCAAGGAAAAGAGAGGGAAGAAAGAGAAGAAGGAGAGGAAAAATGAAGGCGAAGAAAGAGGAGGCCAGGTAAAGGGAGCGACAGCGGAAAGGATAATAGATGTTTTATGCCTAGGAGTAAGTTGTCTCGTTCGGATAAAGGCATAGAGGCAGAAGCGGTAAGGAATAAGAAGCAGGAAGAGAGGGTACGAGGAAGCGGGGACGTCAAAGAGGGGACGCGAAAAAGGAGGGAGACGAGAGAGCGGAAGGAAGAAGAAGGAGGCGGGACAGGAGAGAGAGAGGAGGGAAGAGGAAACCGAGGACAAGACGAAGACGAAGAAGAAGAGGGAACGAAACGAAGGACGAGAAGAGAGAGGGAAACGAACACGAAGAGGAGAGAGCCGAAGACGCCCCCGCAAGTGACAAGGGGGACGAGGCAACAACAGGAGAGCGGGCCACAGAGAGGAGAAGAACGCGGACCAGGGAGAGCGGGAGGGAACACAGCAGCGAGCGGAGCCGGGGGGAAAGGAAGCGAACCGGCAACGCCGGCGGCGCCACGGGGGCACGAACAAAGGGGAAGCAAGGGCCACAGGCGGCGGACGAGCAGGGAACACCGGGGGGGAACAGAGAGAAGGCGCACCCAAAGGAGCACACCAGAGAGGGGGAGGAGCAGCCAAGGACACGCCAAGCGCGGGCAACAGAGAAACCAACCAGGGGACCGCCGCAGACACAGCAGCCAGAGCCGGGGAGGCAGCCGCGGGAGACGAACGAGCAACCGGGCGGGGCGGCCGACAAGACCAGGAAAGCAGAGGGCCACCAAGAAAAACCGCAAAACCACGAGGAGACGGCCGGGCAGCGGGAGCACCAGCCCAGGCCGAAGCCGAAAAGGCAGGAACCGCAACAGAGGAGGAAGGACGAAGAAAAAGACCAAAGGGCAGAGGGCCGGGACAGACCGCAGAACACGCGGGAGCAGAGCCCAAGGCGCAGGGGGGGGAGAGGGCAGAGGCGGACAGACCCGAGGCACGGCAAAAGAGAGAGCCGGACGAGGAACAGGAAGAGACGGGAGAGCCCCAGCAAGACGGCGAGACGGCGGGGGAGCCGCAGAGGAACCACAGAAGCAGAAGAAGGGCGGGACACAGGAACCGGAGGAGCCAACGGGGGACAGGCCACCAGACCGGCACGGCGCAAAAGAGCGCGCAGGGAGCGCGGCGGAGAAAGAAACAAACCACCAGCCGGGGAGACCGGCGCAAGGCCAAGAAAAAAAGACGGAGCACCCAGGGCACGAAGCGGAAACGCCGAGGCGAAGGCAGGAAGAAGCCGAGGAACACACGAAGCAGCAGACCCCAGAACAAGGAGAGCAGCAACAGAGACAAGCAAAGAGAAACAAAGAGAGGCACGAGGAGAGAGGAAGAAAGAAACAGCAGGCGGGGAGGGGGAAAAACCAACCGACACCAAGAAAGCAGGCAACCGAGGGAACCACGCGCGAGGAGCCGGCGGAAGACCAGAGAGGGACCGCGGGAACAAACACACAGCAGCCGGCCGGGACGGGGCGGCAGAACCGGGCGGCGGGCGCAGGGAAACGGGCGCGGCAAGAGGACCAGGGAGGAAGGCGGGGGGAACAGCCAACGGCCGAAGGACCCAACCGCGAGAAACGGCGAAAGGAGAGAAGAAGCCGCACGGGGGGGGGGGGACAACAGGACGGAAAGGCGCAAAAAAGGCGGGCCCAGCGACGGGAGGGAAACCCGGAGCGACCAAGCGAGCCGGGGGCCGCGCAAGCGGGCCAGCGGCCGGGCGCGGCGGGCGGAACACCCAGGGGCACCCCACAACAGGCAGGCCAGGGGGGACGACGAACCAGACGCCAAGGGGGAGGCGGGAGCAAGGCAGGAAACGCAAGAGCCAGGGCCGCACGCCACGCCGGAGACCGAACGGCCGGAGAAGAACAAGGCGGGGCAGGAACAGGCAGAAGAGCCACAGGCGGCGGCGGGCCGGAGAACGGGGGCCAGGACAGGAGACCGAGGCGGAACAGGCGGCGCCGGACGGCGGCCGCGCGGGGCGCAGGAGGAGCACCCGAGACCGCCCCGGCCGGAGCCGGAGCAGGCACGGGGCGAGAAGCGGAACCAGCGGCGGCAGCCCCGGAAGCCGCGGCCAACGCCGGAGGAGGAGCAGGGCCAGGGGGACAAACAGCGGAGCCAACACCAACCCGAACGGCACCAACACCCCACGGCGCAACCGGGCGAGAGCGAGAGACCGGAGAAGGCAGAGAAGAAGCAAACGGAGAGACGGGCGCAGCAAACCGGACAGGACGACAAAGGAAGACCGGGGGAGGAGCAGGAGCGAAACAACGAGAGCCACGAAACGAAGACGGAGAACCAAGAAACACACACGGGAGGACCGAGACGGCAACGGGGGACGAGGGGACGGGCGCAACAGAGGAGAACAGAGACAGCCAAACACACGCAAGAAGGAAGAAGAAGGAGGAGAAGGAGGCAAACGAGAAGGAGGACGGACAGGGCGAGAACGCGAGGAGGCAGGGAGGGAGGAGAGAGACCGCAGGCGCAAAGGCAGAAGCCCAAGAGCGCGGGGGAACCGAAGCCGGAGCCAAGAGAGCCAGACCCGGGCCACAACGGGACGAGGCCGACGCGCAACGCGACCAGGCGGCGCAGGGGGAGAGGCACAAGAGGCCGAGGAGGGAGACCCAAAGAGACAAAAGGACGGGGCAACCGGGGAGACGCGCCCCCGAAAGCAGAGGGGAGAGAGACAAGCGGACGACCAGAGGAACGCGCAACGAGGGACCGAAACGGCGCGAAGAGAGCAGACACAGCAGGGGGGAAGCGCAGAGGAGAAAACCAGACAGAGCGGGGGGAGGCAGCAACAAACAAAACAAAAGAACGAAAACCAGGGACAGAAAGAAAAGGCGCGGGGCCCCAAAGAGCAGGAGAAAGAAGCGCGAAAACAGGCGACGGAGGAGGAGGGACACGAGGCAAGGGAAACCGAGAGGAGGGCCCAAGCAGACAAGCACGACACGACACCGAAACGAGGACGAAAACGAGAAGCAAGGGAACACGAAGGCAAAAGCGGCCGCAAGACACGAGGAGGAGGGGGACCCAACCGACCAGGCCAAACGGCAGAGGAGACACGCGAAGCCACGAACGCAGCGGGACGCGAACGAGAAACAGGCCAAGAAGAGAGACCCCCCGAAGCCGGCCCGCGAGACAGAACGGCCCGGGGGGAACGAGCCGGCACAAAGAAACAAGCAGGGGGAAAGGCAAAGAAGACAGGAGGAGCACGGGCAAACCGGGGCACAGAGAAGAAAGACGCAGAAAGCCCAGGAACAAAAAGAACAGCAGACAACCGAAACAGGGGGGGAGAAGAGGCGACCGAAGACGAACCAGGACCAACAAGAGGGAAACACGGACCGGCACCAACACGAAGAGGAGCCGGACCGGGAGAAGAGACCGGCGAGGACAGCAAAGACGGAGCGGGGGGGCAGGGGGCGACGCACCAGGGCGGGAAACCAGGGCGGAGGCGAACCGAAGCCGCAGCAGCCACAGGAGACGCAACAGGCGCGCGCGGCCCCGGAGCGCCAGCGGACCGGCGAAAGCACGAAGCGGCCGAAGGGCCCGCGCCGGAGCAGAGCGGGCACGGGACAGCCCCGGCACCGCCACGACCACGGCCACGCCCGGGCCGCGACCACGGCCGCGGGGGCCGCCGCCACGCGGCGGCCCGCCGAACGGCCGCCACCGCGCGGAGCCGCCAGGGCG
>NW_017619766.1:0-159615 GCF_001879475.1 Ipomoea nil
AGCCCGCTTAAAGGAAATGACATGGGAGTACTGGTAACATATCTTTCTAGAGGAAAAATATGCCATTTCAATTACGTATCCCTCACTCTCTTATTTCTTTTATCCCCTTTTTTGGACTCGTTAAAGTCTGCTCAATCTTACATAGTTTCTTTACAAATAAATTGGGTTGCTCTTGGATGCTCTTAGTCAAGATAGCACTTCCTGCTTTAAGATAACAGTTTCCATTATATGTTTTCTTTTAAGGCATAAGCCATTCGGGGTTTTTAGTTGAGGTGTTTTCTTGAAGAAATGGTTGTAAGCTGATAGTGCTCTTGATTGCGCTAGGGATTATCACTGTGGACTTATTGGTTATGTACCAAAGAAAAAGGCTCAACCGTCAACAACACCCCAGGTTTTACCTGAATCTCGTCAGAAGCATGGTGCATATCAGTCTGTTTTAATGACTAAAAACTCTCCCAGTGCAACCAGTACAGAAGCGTCAAGGCCGGACAATCTACCAAGAACTTTCCATCAAAGCTATAAACAAGGTAGAATTCACATGAGTTTGTGTGCTACAGCCAATCACATCATGTACTTTGTTATAGCGAGTAAATTGCAGTGCTTGCTTTTATCATGACCTTTTTGCGCATAACAATTTTTTCCTTGTCAGTGCCCGTATTCCCTCATAAGAGGAAAGAGCGTGATCACCCAACTGAACCTGAAAATTTGAAACAAAAGGACAGAGGAAATGTCAATATTACTAACACAATGGTATGTATCCTTGTGTGAACTCTCCTGTATGTCCGTTTTGAAATCAGCAATCACTTTCGTCAAATGCTTTGCTGCATCATTTAAGCCTGCTATGGTTGACCATCCTTGAATTTCCATGTTGCATATTTTAAAATTAGATTGATAAGCTAATCTTCATTGTGCTTTTCTATCATAATGTAAATTTCTATAACCTTGCAGTTATCATTTGTTTCTATCTTGTTGCACTTTGGCTGTTATCTATTCTACACCTCTATTTTAATTTTTGTTTTTTCTTTCCATAGTTTATATACTCGTTCTAAAATCAAACGTGAGAAATTATTTATCAAAAAAATGAATAAATCTTTTTAAAAAAAAAAAAAAAAAAAAGAATAAATCAAACTTGGAAACAAAGAATGGTATCACAGAAGGGGAAATTTTGGTACGGACAAGTTTTGTAACTATTGGGCATGAGTGATCTTTCCTGTTTCACTTGGCAACCCCCAAAGGGATTATATTAGAAATCACTTCAAGAAGGCAAAAGAATTTGAAGAAACTTGAACTTCTCCATTTTGAATTGGTCTCACTGCACACATATCATGAGTTATAAGCTTTGGATGAGACCTATTGGCTTTTATCTATTTATTTATTTCTATAACCTGTTTCCACGACACATTTTAATATGGGTCTGTTCTATATTTTCTTTTTATTTATTTTGCTTCAATTTTTTTTCATGTAGCCTGTCGGTGCTGCTGCTAGTTACTTGGGAGGTGAAGAGGCTGCCAACCTGCTTGAAGAAAACCAAAAACTTCGTGCTCAGTAAGTTGCAGTTAATTATATTTTGTATCAAACTCGTCCATATGATTCAACAATGCGGAACAACTATGTCCTCGCATAATGCTAAACAGCTAGTTATGTTTAATTTATTACTCCAAGAAGTCTCACTTGAGATGTTCGCTCGATGGAATTTCATGTGCTTCTACTTCAATATTGCAGGTGCTCGGAACATGAGAAGTGGGTGGATGAGCTTAATGCTAAGGTAAGTCTAATTTGCTTGTATTCCTATACTGAACAAATCAAACCATATAGAGCTGAGCCGGTGAAAAGCGGGTGTTTGTACAATCATTATTGTGTGGACCATACTATCAAATAATGTACATTCAGTACACAAATAATGTACTTTTAGTATATTAAAAATGTACATTATATTCACGGAGGTACATTATTTGAGTACTGAAAGTACATTATTTTGTATAATGTACATTCAGTACACGAATAATGTACTTTTAGTATATTAAAAATGTACTTTTTGTTATGGTCCACACAATAATTTGCCGGGGTGTTTGTGTGACTGAACAAATCAAACCATATAGAGCTGATCCAATGAAAAGCGGGTGTTTGTGTGATTGGGTATCGGGTTACTGATTGATTGGTGAAGCGTGAACAAACTAAGTAATTTGTATTATGCAGGTGCTTCTCGTTCGAAAGCAACTAAAAGAAACACAGAAGGAATATGGTCGATTGCTGCTCGATTTGAAACTATTGGAAAAGGAAAAAATCAAACGGGAAAGCTAACAATAGTGTATTAGTGTTGTTTAGATAGGGCAACTTTCTTGCTCTTCTCGTGAGCTCTTGTAAATGATTTATGTATTTTAATGGCAGTTTAGGGACACTTTTGTAGAGTTTAATGTACCCACTAGACTTTTGTTGTTTGTGTGTTGTTCATTGCAGGCCAGCCAGCCAGAACTGTATCTCAAATCCTCCCTCCTTGTAGGGAAATTTTCAACCCAAAAGGGAAAAAGAAAAATCTAAGGAAATTTTTTCATTTTCTTTCTTTTGAGTACTTACAATTTCATTGTTAATGGTGCTGCACTGCTGCTTCTGTAAACATATTGAGAGTGATAGATTTCTTCCTTCCTCTATTTTTTTTTTTGTTTTTTTTTTAATTTGTTTTTGTTGTATGTGGATTGTGTATAGTGAATTTTGTTGACTGTTTTAAGCGGAGAGCATTATTAGTGGTTTATAGAAAAATATTTTGTAAATTAATTATTTAGTTTTAACTTGTAACATATAAAATAAAAATGAATATTATAAATTTAATTTTAAAAAGTATTTATTTTATAAATTTATGTGCTTGATTGAGACAAATGTACGAAGTAAATAGGTTTTAAATTTAAAATTTTTTTATTAGGTAAATTTTTTTTTGAAACCTTTTCACACGAGTCTTAATTCATGGAACATTATGATGTGGATTGTGGTTCACATAGTTGTGTGGATCATGGTCTAAAATAACGAACTCATAAAGTATATTATTCTAACTTAAAATACATTATCTTACTTAGAACGTTCATTATTTTAATTCAAAAAGTACATTATTATAACACAAAATATATTATTTTATTTCAAAAGGTTTATTATTCTAACACAAAAATTATAAAGTACAATATCAAGTGGCTTGTGGTCTATTGGTATCCGATTGCTTTCGTATGTGGGAGATTTAAGGTTTGAGCCTTATTGTAAGCATAGGTTGTTGTGTGGGTATTCCTTTTCTTTTGTAATAAAAATAAAATAAAATTATAATGCTAACACATAAACGGCTACAGCAAATACCGTTATTGACCTACGGATTTTTTTTTAACACCAAAACGATGTCATTTTGAGTCGTGGTCCCACAGCTGTGTGGACCATGATCCAGACAATAATTTGCTTTAATTCATGGTACGAATCAGTCGTTATATCGTGCACCAGGGCGCACAGCGCACAATGCATTGTGCGCCCTGAGCAAAACGACGTCGTTTGTATTGTTCAGATTTTATGTGTATTATGTTAAGAGTTTATGTATATTCTGTTATGAGTTTATGTGTATTATGCTATATTATGTGTATTCTGTTATGAGTTTATGTGTATTATACTATTATGTTAAATTATGTGTATTCTGTTATGAATTTATCTGTATTATGTTATGAGTTTATCTGTATTATGTATTACGTTAGATTATGTGTATTCTGTTATGAGTTTATGTATATTTGTATTATGTTAGATTATGTGTATTCTGTTTTGAGTTTATGTGTATTATGTATTATGTTAGATTATATGTATTCTGTTATGAGTTTGTGTACATTCGAAATAGAGAATTTTTTTTTTTTAATTTAACGGTAAAAACAGGAAACAGAATTTCTAGAAAAGAACATAGTCAAAACAACGTCGTTTTGGTCAGGGCGCACAATGCATTATGTGCCCTGGACACGATATATTTGCCGGAACGGATCATGTTAAGAGAATTGGGCCTTATAATATATAAGCTTAATAATATTATTTGTTCTGTTTGGCCCATTCTCACCATTTAGATATGGGCTTCCTTTGGGCTCATTATTAGTACTTAGGCAAATTATACTGTGGACTATGATCTATAAAGCAAAACGACTTTGTATTATTTTAATTACATTTTAATTTCTTTGATAATATTGCTCTGTTTTTTAATTTTATTTTTTACGTACATTAGTTTCATTATAGTAACATTAAAGTATTATTTTAATTATACTACAATTTCATTTGACATTATATGTTATTGCATGAGCTTTGTTTTTTAATTTTATTTTCAACACATGCTATTTTTATTTTAACAATACTAAAGTATCATTTTAACTCTACTACATTTTCATTTGGCAACCGTATTGGATTATGGTCCACATAACATTGTGTGAACTATGGTCTATTGTATAAAAAATTGTAGTATTTATTTGCCCATTTTTAGGCTCATTTTGTTTGGCCCATTTTCCTAAAAGCTCAATCAAATTATTTCGTGCAAGCTATCTATTATTGTTTTGTTATAAAGTATTATGTTTATGTTATACAGTATTATATATAAAGCTTAAAGCAATAATCATATATGCAACTTTGCTATGTAATACACTTTATTTCCTGCAAATTATCGATTATAGTTTTTTTCTATAAAATATAACATTTATGCTATAAAGTATTATATATAAGGTTTAAAGTATTGATTATATAATGTATGGGTATCCCCCTTCCTTTGTAATAAAAAAAAAGTATTGATTATATTTATAATTCTGTTATGTTACTACTTTATTATATGCAAAATGTGAATTACATTATGCTATAAAGTATTATATATAAAGTTTAAAGTATTAATTATATCTGCAATTTTGTTATGTTATTACTTTATTTCCTGCAAATTATCTATTACAGTTTTGTTATAAAGTACTGCATTTATGATATAAAGTATTATATATCAGGGTTAAAGTATTAATTATATATGTATTCTTTTATGTTATTAATTTATTTCTTGCAAATTGTTTATTACGGAGTACAATTTTGTTATAAAGTATTACATTTATATTATAAAGTATTATATATAAAGTTTAACGTATTGATTATATATGCAATTATGCTATGTTATTACTTTTTTTTTTTTTTAAGTACTACTAACTCGTTTACAATATAATATCAGTTCATATAAATTTTCTCAGCCTATTTATGTAAGTGTGTAGTTAGTTGTTGGACTGGCATGCAATATTGTAGTTATTTATCATGTGCACTTCAGTTTGTTTTTGTGTTGAGGATCACTAAACTCCAACATTTGTTCTGTTTTTGCTTTTTCTAAATTGTAATGCTTCTTTTCATTTTGAATACTTCTATTATATTCCTAAATTATTCTACCATTTTAATTAGGTCAAATATAATTAGTACACCTTACACATATAATAATGTAGGAAATAATTCAGTATTTACTTAAAGTTGGTACATGGTGCGTGGGAGGATAAACTAGTTAGGGAGACCTCATATATTAGAGGTGGTTACGGTTCACGACCGAATTGAACCAGTCCTGAATCGGTCCAGAAAAAGTTAGACCTGGACTTCATCGGATCTAGGTCGGGTTTAGCTTGGACCTGAACTGGCTAGTAATGGGTCAGTTTAGGTCCTATTAAAAAAATTCGAGGCCCAGCTTGAAACTAACTCAGGATCGAGGCCAAGAACAGCCCAAGCCCATAACTGGCCCAAGCACGGATTAGGTCCAGACCCATGCCCAGACTTTGGCACATATGTGTTTGAATTATTAAATAAAGTGCTTTTAATTTTTGTTAGATAATATGCTTCTTTCAATACTATATCTATAGTTCATTTACTTGAAACCTTACATTTACTTGTTAATTGTCAATTATTGCACTCATGTTAAATTTATGTGTTTAATAAGGACATCAGACTGATCAAAGTTTGAGTGCTTTTGTTGAACCAATTAGAAAATGTACTAAAAATTGAAGCATGTGCTCCATCTCAACTAAAAGTCTAAGCTAATAGTTGGATTGCACATTAATGGCTATATGCCATATACCAAATTGAAGCATGTGCTCCATCTCAACTAAAAGCCTAAGCTAATAGTTGGGTTGCACATTAATGGCTATATGCTCAACACTAAATGATTTAGATACAATAGAAAAAAAAAATGATTTTAAAATATTGTGTGCACATGGTTTAAAGAAAAAAGTCATTATAGTTTATATACACCTACTCAGTAAAATTTTATATGTAAAATGTTATGTGAAATTGCTCTATATCATGAGGTAATAACTATTTTGTATAATAGTCACCAAACTAGTGACGCTAGCCTAATTACAGCTATGTGAATTTTGATTCCTCTAAATTATTGATGATGATACGTATGAATCTTAACGCGTATATGTGTGTGTGTGTGTGTGTGTGTGTGTGTGTGTGTGTGTGTGTGTGTGTGTGTGTGTATATATATATATATATATATATATATATATATATATATATATATATATATATAAAGTGATCAGGTGTGTGTGGTGCTTCCCGTGCGGTTGTGCGGGTGAGCTCACATTAAGCATTATACTGGCGTACTTTAAGTACATAACAGACGCACATTAACCCCACACAAACAAAATACATTCACAACACAAACTCACGGACCTTAAGCACAAAACTCACGCATCTTAAGCACAACCCTTGCGCACCTTAAGCACAAAAACTCATGCACCTTAAGCACAAAAATACACGCACCTTAAGTTTTAACAACAACTCACATTAAGTACGCACTCACGCACATTAAGTACAAAACTCACGCACCTTAAGCACAAGACTCACGCACATTAAGCACACAACTCATGCACTTTAAAGTTTCAACAACAACTCACATTAAGTACACACTCACGCACATTAAGCACACAACTCATGCACCTTAGGCACAAAACTCACGCACCTTAGGCACAAAACTCACGCACCTTAAGTACAAAACTCACGCACATTAAGCACTACACACTCACACACATTAAACACAAACCTCACGCACCTTAAGCACAAGACTCATGCACATTAATCACCCGCATAACCGCACGGGAAGCATTCACCCGCACTGAAACTTAAACATATATATATATATATATATATATATATATATATATATATATATATATATATATATATATATATATATATATATATTAATTAGCATTATTGAATCAAAAAGTTGAAGTTCGGGGTGAGCAAAATATCGGTTAACCGCTAACCGACCGAAAAAATCGATTATCGATCGGTTTCGGTTATTGCTATAAAAAAATTTCAATTTTTCAGTATTTCGATTATTTTACGATTTTAGTGTGTCGGTTATCTGTCGGTGACCGATAACCGAGTTACATATATATATATATATATATATATATATATATATATATATATATATATATATATATATATATATATATATATAGTGTTTGAGTTTCAGACTTTCAGACTAATAGTCCATCTCCAGCCAAATATCTAATAATTTATTAGCACAATTAATAGAAAATACCAATCTCCTAATTCCCTAAACACAATGGAGAACCTCAAAGTCAGAACGCTACGATTAAGGTTTGGTGGGAATGAAAACTAAAACTCTTACAGAACGTTTGGTTCACGGAATGAATTTGGAGGGAATAAGAATGTTATTCCATAGGGAATGGAATATGTAAGGAATAGAATAGGAATTGTATTCTGTTGTTTGGTTGGCTGAAGGAATAGACTTTAGTAACAGTATTCCAGTGTTTGGTTGGTTAAAGGAATAGAAATGGAATAGGTTTTAAAGACATAAATACCCTTATACAAAAAAATAATAAAAATAATAAATATGATTATGATATACTGAATGTTATATATATATATATATATATATATATATATATATATATATATATATATATATATATATATATATATATATATATATATATATATATATATATATATATATATATATATATATATATATATATTTATATTTATATACTTATATATTTATTTATATTTATATTTATTTTCCCACTTATCCCACATCGGTTGGAGAAGTAAAGAATGGAGTCTTGATGCTCCTATAAAAGGAGCCTCAAGGCTCCATAATTTCAATTGCAATGCTCATCCGCTAGGCAAGCTTGCAATGCCCATCTGCTAGGCATGCAGATGAGCATGCTACTTAATATAGGAGCCAAGGCTCCATAATTTAGGAGTCTTATACAGTTAATTTTTTTATTTACTATATATATATATATATATATATATAATAAACTGTCAAGGGTGTTTTGAGAAAAATACTTTTCTTTTTCTAAAATGCCAATTGCAAATGCTGCAAAATGTGTATGTGTATATATATATATATATATATATATATATATATATATATATATATATATATATATATATATATATATTTTGATGGATAAAAATTATAATTAATTAAATATAGACATTTATATAATACATTATATTTATTAAATGAATATAAATATTATATAATGTGCAAATGGTATTTTTGGTATTTGTGATATAAAAGCTATTCCCAAGGGCATGGGAATAGCTAATACCAAGGCCCCCCCTAGGAATGGCTATTCCCCTTGCGAAGGTAATAGCTCATTCCTAGGAATGTTATTCCATTCCTGACCTATTCCATGAACCAAACATGCCATTAATTCCCTTATGCGAATCTGCTTCTCCATTCAACTATTCCGCAGCCACAGCCCACAGACGACGCACAACGATTCTCCGATCCATTGTCTCCTGTAACACCTCCCCCCCCCCCCCCCCCCCCAAAAAAAAAAAAAAAAACAAGGCCCAATTGAAGCCCTAACACAAGCAGATTAACAACAAAACTAGCACAGCGGAAGATAAACGGAAACTGGATAACAGAAATCCAAAAAGGGGTGTTATGCCACGTATACCATACTAGGTAACGCTAAGGCAACAATCTGCAAGTGTATAATACTATCCCAATACATCAATCTAAAACAGTCTAAAAACATTGGCGCACAGGCCACAAAAACACAAAGGTGCTAAGCTACCAGGCTCTAGACATCGAAAAAAAACATTGGGACGACGCCCGGTCAGCGAATAATGCTGGTAACCCACCAATACCGTTAAGTATCATAAATAGGTAGATATAAGATATAAAAACCATTTTCGAAACGGAATACATATATATAAGTCAAAAGCCAAGATCACCAGTCAACACAAGACTCATCACTCTCAAGACCACACGGGAACACATCCCAAACCACAAAGGTTAACCACACACAAGGATAAAGACTCACCCAACGGCAACACATGCCAAAACAACGCAAGCCTCCGTGACTACACACGTCACGAGAGAAGATCACACAACGCCGGCTTTACAAGCCCTCGCAACATCACCCATCGCGAGTTGGTATGCCTTCCTTATGCCCTGTTCCAACTTTATGGCTACCCCCAACCTTGTATCTTCTTTCCAACCATTACCGCCAGGATCCCCTGTACAGCCAAGTCCAACCTTATTCCGCCGGGACCGTCGTCCCCTACCTATAACCACCAACGAACCACCACCAATCACGGAAACACATGCCCGGATAACACATGTTATCCCCCAATCACGTGGACCCATCACTCAGGCCACAACTCCATAATCACGTCACGGGCACCACGAGGACCGCTGCAATACCTTGGTGACTAGTGTCCCATACCACTAATCGTGCAATCCAGGTAAAGCCACGCACGCCACACCTCAACAGGAATCAATCAACGGATTGCAACGAAGGTATGGAACATACTCAATCAAGGAACGGGTCACAGCCCAACGACAACAACGATGGATAACACAAGTTATCATCAACCAAACGGAAGGTACAAACAACACACACGCTAGCATTAAGATAACAAACTAGCATGCTTATCAACGGGGAAACTCAAGATAGTTCCGAGGAACACACAAGACACTTCTTGGTCCAACGAAACACAATGTTGAACACTTAGCACGATTCAAGACATCAAAGTCCTACATGGATACCTACCATATAGTTCTAGACCTACGAAACATCAAGAAGACACTCAAATAGTTCCACAAAAGAACAACGGAAAGTCAAAAGATCAAATACCGAGACAACGAATCACGGGGAACAAATCCCGAACCAAACACCACCGTGTACCCGCGGGTGGACCCACGGGAAGACCATCCCACGAGGCCTGTACCCGCGGGTAGGCCGGCGGGTGGTGCCCCGCCCGCCGTTCCGCCCGCGGGAACATTCCTGTTCCACAATAAATCCCCTCGGGGATTTTCTTCTCCAAACACAAATTCAAGTCCAAAACATGCCAAATCTCACCAAACACAACAAAATGACTTGAACCAAGGAAAATGCCAAGCAATGGCACCAAGGTTTTCTAGGCGACAAGCCGCCGACCGCCTAGTCGACTAGGCGGCCGCCTAGGCGACAACTAGGCGATGAGTAATATATTATATATAATATATAATATATATACTAAATTGTCTAAATATGCATTAATTTAAACATTCAATTCAAAGTCAAGAACCAACATCACACATTCACACAATACTATGATACTAAATGTCTAAATATCCAATGTCTCAATTCTCATTTCTCAAACTCCCAAGTCTTAAGCATCCATTAAATCAATCCCGAGCCCTGCACCACCATCATTATCCTCATCACTCTCAATTCCCTCATCTTCTTCATCATCATCAATATCTTCATCATCATTTGGGAAAGGATCTTCATCATCTACTTCATCCCTCAAACCTCCCATTGATGAAGTATTGCGACGCCGGGAATAATGTATTGGTGCACTCGTGCCTTCACCTGCATGTGCTCTTGTAGGAAGATTTCTTCCCTCCAAATTTGCTGAAGCACCAAGCACCTCATCAACAAGACTCCAAGTGAGGTCCTCACCGACATGAACATTATCATTATGATTAGTACCATCCACCCATTCATTTTCCCATTGAAATTCTTCAAGAACTAATGGGTTGAAGTTTGTTCCTTCCTCACGCCGCTTTTGAAACCGACTAACAATCTTCCGGTTATACTTCACATAAACCAAGTCATTCAACCGTTTATGTTCTAATCGGTTTCTTCTTTTTGTGTGAATCTAAATCATAAAAAATAAAAAATAATTACTACTTTAGTAACTTAGGAACAAATAACAGTATTAGTCTATTATTTAGTACTAAGTAGTAAGTACTTACGAACTCAAAGGTGCTCCAGTTACGTTCACAACCGGCAGATGAACAGCAGAGGGAAATAATGCGCAGTGCTAATTTTTGGAGCTCAAAATGATTGCCTCCAAAAGCCATCCACCAATCAACTAAAATATGAATATATATCATACTTAGTAAGTTAGTTTATCAAAATTCAAAAGTATAAAACTAGACATTGTTTAAACTTTAAAGTTTAAATTTGTTGTAGTTTAAAACTTTAAATAATACTTACGAGGAGTTTTGTTTTTGTGTTGGTTGATAGCTAATTGCTTCCCAAAACTTCCTCGCAAATAATCATACTCATCAACTTGATTGGCTATTTTGAGTTGTGTTTGTTGATCTGGAACCATCTTCTCAAGCACTTCATTAAACATGGCCCGCTGCTTAGAAGCATATTCACTATCACTTACTTTCAAATCAAAATAATGGGACGGATTTAAAAACAATGCTGCTCCATACAAGTCAACTCCCATTTGATCTTGCCAACGTCTATCCACAATATCCATCAATCTTGCCAGCAACCTTGATTGACTTGCAAACGCTTCATTCAATTTCCTCCTTGCAGTAGTCATAGCCATAGCAACCTCGGGCATAGCAGGGATCTCATCACCATCTACGATTCTCAATACAACAAGAATCGGTTGAGAAGCCTTAATGCAATCTTCCACCCCAGACCAGAAACGAGTAGAAAATACCGAGTCATAGATCTTCTTTCCAGCTTGTGTGTTTGCTAGTTTAGAAGTAGTCCAATTATCACTAACAAACAAGTTTTTTAAAGCTTTCTGATGCCTGTATAAGCTCTGCAATGTAAGGAAAGCTGTGGCAAATCGAGTTACTCCGGGTCTCACAAGATCCTTACCACCAGTAAACTCCCTCATAGCATTTAAGATCCTTCCATGCCTATATATGAAGGTAGTGATGCGTCTAGCACTTTCAATCTTCTGTTTGAACTCAACTAACTCGCCAATGTCTTCCAACATTAGGTCCAAGCAATGTGCCGCGCATGGAGTCCAAAACAGTGTAGGTATCTTATCTTCCAACAACTTGCCCGCTGCTTTGTAATTAGCACCATTATCTGTCACAATTTGGACAACATTTTCTGTGCCTATCTCTTGAATCTTGCTCTCTAGTAACCTAGCCAACATGTTGGCATCATGGGATTCGCTCGATGCATCAATAGATTCCAAGAAAAACGTCCCCTCCGGACTGTTTACAAGAAAGTTTATCAAATGTCGATTTCTTCTGTCAGTCCATCCATCGGACATCAAAGTACACCCATACCGCCTCCAAGCCAGCTTGTGTTTGTCTTTCAACACATCTATTTCCTTTTTTGCTTTCTCTAAGAGTGAGACCCGCAGTTCTTGATAGCTAGGAGGTTTCCACCCGGGTCCTAATTGTGCAACGGACTCTAACATGACCTCAGAACTAAAGGCATTTGCGACATTAAAAGGAATGCCACACTCGTAGAAACAGTTTGCAACATGCATTGCTGTTCTCTCTTTCTCTTCTTTAGTTCTTGTACAATCTTCAAGGGTTCTTTGATAACCCTTGCTACGCCTTTCTTCCACAACTTCTTCAGGGGTTTTCCTAACCATTGCCGCAATTGTTTTTTGCGCCGGTTGTGCAAACCTCAAAGCCGACTGCCTCTTTTTAGAACTAGTCCCCGAACTTGGATGAGTAATTGAGTCGTGAGATGATGGTTGTCTTGGTTGTGTTGGTTCCATTGACACTTCTTGTGAACCATTATCCCCATCATCGTCATCCAAATTTAGTTGTTTGTTCCTTGAATTTTTTAAGATATACTCCCGCATTTCTTTCATAATCTCTGTTGTTGTATTCGGGCATGCAACAACATCTCCATACCCCTTAGCCAAGTGTTGTTTCAATCTTTTAATGCCTTGGCTAATTTGTCTTCCACACAACGTACATCCGATCAACTCTTTTTTACTTAAATCTGGCCAAAATCCATACTTCCAACCGGGGTCTTTAGACTTGGCTTTTCTTTTAGGATCCTTTGATGGATCATAAGTATTTTCGTCCTCCATAACCTGACAAATAAAAAATAAACAACCTATATGAAACACATCAATAGCACACTGCCAACTGCCAAGTATGTAGAAAAAAAAAAATGGTCAGTGTGCCACACTGTGAAATGTGAATATATGAAATAACCACAGTGTGCCAAGTGCCAAGTATTAAGTATGAAAATATGAAATAACCACACTGTGAAATGTGAATACTGAATATATAATTATATACACAACATACACACTGCCAAGTGTGTAGAAAAACAAAATAAATAAATTCAATGGTCAGTGTGGCACACTGCCACACTGCCAAGCTTAATATATTATATATTTATATATATAAATTATAATGTAATATACTAATATATACAGAAATAACAGACTAGTTTTACACACTCACAGTCACACACGACTGCACTAAGAAGAAGAAAAAAAAAATAACAAAGCAGCAAACTTACCGGTCGGAGTCGCTGGTCGGAGGGTCGCCGGTCGGAGGTTGCAGTCGGCCGGAGGTCGCAGCCGGTCGGAGTCGCAGCAGGTCGGAGTTGTGGACTTGTGGTGAAGACTGAAGAGTGAAAGAGTCGTTGCGTTGAAGAGGACTTGAAGTTCAGACGAGTCTTGCGATAAAGACTAAGTCTAGTAGGGTTTTAATTCAGCAATTAATTTTTTTTTTTTTAACATAAACCCGGGTTGACCCGGGCAGAAACCGGGCCGAACCAGGCATAGGCGTCCCAGGGCGTCACCTTGACGACTAGGCGTCGCCTAGGCGACGCCCAGGCTCGCCTCGCCAATTTTAGGCGAGGCGAGGGAACTAGGCGGGAGCCCTAGCCCGCCCAGACGCCTAGATAACCTTGAATGGCACAAAGGAACCCTAAACACAAGCTCTAGATATGCAATATCACAAGATAAATGCATAAAACCATCATATTTCATAGCAAAGAACAAGTAGAATCCAAGAAATCACATATAGGTAAGCAAAATAGGTTTTGTAGAGCATGGGTTACCTCTTGAAGACCAAAAGACTTCTCTTTACACCACAACAAGCTCTCCACTAGGCTCACTTCTCAAACCCACTTCAAGATCAAACCAAAAGATCATAAAGGTCTTACCTTTAAGAAAAAGACAACTAAGATGGAACCAAAAAGACTAGACAAGCTTAGATCTTACCCTCCTAGATACCCAAATAGGTGAAAGGTTGAATCTTGGAAGCAAAACTTGGAATCTTGACATAGGTCTCAACTTGGCTTGGAGAATAAGCTACATTTCTATTCTAGAGAGAAGGTAGAGATATTTTCTAGGAATTGTAAGGAATGAAATGAAGAAGTCTTCTAGGTTAGGATACAATACTAACTCTTGGTGAAAAGACAAGGCTACCCTTACTAACCCTTAGAAAGTGTAAGGAACAAGGGAACTCCTCTCTAAGCACAAGGTACAACACAACTTAAAGATTGACTAGTCAAATACTAGTCCTTAAGTATTAAAAATCAGGATTTTAGGAATCAATTCCTCAAAAGAATTAGAATTAATTACTCAATTAATTCATGGATTGGAGTGTGGATTTTTGGGGTGTCACATCTCCGGTCTCTCAAGTCTCACCGCTGCGCCTCTCGCCCTCCGCCCGGACTGCCCTCTGCCCCTCACGCTCTCTGTCTTCGCGCCCTTGGCTATACTCCGATCTTTCACCGCCTTCACATCCCCATGTATTTCTATTTGTATCTGTATCTTCATCTCCATCTATGAATGGACCGACAAATCATGGAGACAAGTAATCTTTCGGTCGATTTTTGTATTTGTATATGTATTTGAAGATGTATTTGTATTTGTCTTTGTATCGATCGTTCATGTATTTGTATATGTATATTCGTCTTCGCCATTTTTGGAGCATTGTTAATCTTTCGTTTATTCGGTAACGGACGATCGATTTTTCGATCGGCTAGACCATATACTTCGGTCGGTTAAGAAGGTTAAAAATTTTGATCCGTTTTTCGGTTTTTCGGTCGGTTATGTAACCGACCGACCGTTTGCTCACTCCTAGTTGAAGTGCCTTCAATTAGATATAACTTTGATTTTTAACTATGATGTTAGTGGGTCAAATATATATATATATTTTAAGTATAATTATTTTATATAAAAAAAATATAAAAATAAAATTTTGGCCCACAATATATAGGCACGGGCCTAGGCCTGGGGTAAGCCCGGCACAGGATTGGCCCAAATAATTCAGGGCCGGTCTCAGTCCGTGCCAGTCTAGGGATCAGCCCAGGCCCAAACTTTGGCCACCTCTAACATATATAGGAGAGATAATTGACTTTTTTGATAATATATATGGTGATGTAGCATAGAGTGTATAGATGTAATAGCGTTCTCTAGAAATTAGGAGTACAATTATGACACATAATATGTGACAATAAGAGATTAGGCATAGTATCAGAAAATCAACATGCATGGAGCTAAGCAACTAAAAGCAAAATAGAACAACCACATATTAATAAGAAAATAACACAAGAATAAAATAAATAGGATTCAAACTATGAATCTTCTAGATGAAAACAAACTTATAGAGTTATAGGAGTGTGGTAAAATACACAACCAAAGAAAGAGAGATAATACAATCTTAACCTAACCCTTATATATACTAACTACTCACTCATATTAGCGCACAGAGAGGGAGGGAGGGAGAGGGGGAGAGAGGGAGAGGGGGAGGGAGAGAGGGAGGGAGAGAGAGAGAAATCTTAAAATTCTAGTGTTGAATTCTTGATAATAAGTTCTAAAAGTTTAATGAAAAGTAAATTCAAGTCTATTCTAACCTTGGTTAATAATATTGAAAGAAAGTGACAAGAATGCCCCTATACTGATAGAGAAGTTAATTAATTTCATTGATATATATTGGTTCTGATTAGGTGGTGAAAAAAAGTCTAGAGAGTGAATATACTTTTCAAGTAAATTAAAATTGTTTAACATCGACAATTTTATCAAAATAACTCTAAGTAAATTAAATTAATAAAAATCTAAATTTTATCAAAATAACTCTAAGTAAATTAAATTAATAAAAATCTAAATTAGAGTGCACATTGGAATAAATGTACGTAAAGTACTATATTCAAAAATGAAGTGTTAGATGATGTATGCAAACTTGCAACGTGAAGGGTAGAAATGAAACTCATGTAATCTTTTGGTTCACCTGTACTACATAATGCTGATGAAGATCAGAGTTCTAATACAGACAGTTTTCACAAATAATTTCCGGCCACTTAGTAATGAAATTAATATAATACGTACATCTTCGATCTGCTTCGTCATACAAATCAGGCCAGGGAACCTCTATTTTATGTATAGTTTCTTGTACATGTCAGACTTTTGGCCATTTTGGACTCACAAGTCACAACCTACACATTCAAGTAAACAACTAAAATATCAGACTACGAACACACGTTACGTTCTCAGGTAATATAATATAATGTTCCCCTAAAGATCACTAAAACTCAGAATCACTGATCTATCGAAACTCCAGTATTCACCTTGTCATACTTTATCCCAAAGTTTAAGATCATTAACTAATTGCATTCAAATTGATAATTTTAAGAATAAAAAAATGATAAAGTTATCAGAATATCCATAATCTATACAACTAACATTTTGGTTCAACAACGACCATTTTGAATTGCCAAAAGTGTCCAAAAAACGATAGTCTGGGATCTAAAATGGCAAAAATGATAGTTTGGGACTAAATTTAGAATTGTCACCAAAGACAAGGGACCTCTGGTGGAATTAACTCTGTATTAAATGTAATAGATACGTAATTTATTAACTTAACTAGTTTTTTTACGCGCATTGCACGATTGAGATAATGCCTAATGTTTTTTTTTTTTTTTTTTAAATAAGTACTTTAAAGTATATCAAGGCAAGATTATATTGGAATTGTTCATGCATAGATAATTGAATGTTAAATTTGCGTATTTAAATAGGCAATTCTAAGTTTACAAATGCAAGATAATATAGTCAAGATTGATTATAATTGTCAATAAAATAATTGTATAGGTATGGTTGAAACCAAATACGGGACATAAGGGAGAGCAAATAAAATTTAGAACATAAAATATTAAATATATACTAATATTGAAGAGCTAACCGCTGATTGCCAAACAATGACATTGTGAGATAATTTTCGACTTTAATTTGTTGTGTGATTTAAATACTCTTTTTGTCAATAAATCTCGCAAGTATTTAATATGATTGGCTTAATTATATATTTTTTAATTTTTTTATTTTTTTTTTTTAATTTTTTAAAATAATAATAATAATAATTATTATTAAAATTATTTTTCTTAATTAATTTATTGATAATGAATAATTTTTTTAATAAAGAAATTGTAGAGACAATGTAACGAATATAATCAATTGATGAATTTGAATGTAAAGAATTTTTAGGGAAAATGGTCAAATAGGTCCTTAAACATTTCAAGAAAAGTCAATTAGGCCCTTGAACTTTTAAAAAGTGCAATTAGATACATAAACTTACGATTTTAGCTCAATTTACCCCATTAGCAGGTTAACTATCAGATTACTTCAGATAAACGCCTATGTGACAGCTTACTTGGCAAAAATGTTAATATTTAATTCGCCACGTAAGCATAAGTAAAAAAAATGAAAATAAATATATTAATATTGTTGTTATTATTATTATTACGGAGTATTAACATTTTTGCCAAGTAAGCTGCCATATAGGCGTTTACCTGAAGTAACTTGATGGTTAACCTGCTAATGGGGTAAATTGAGCTAAAATTGTAAGTTTATGTATCTAATTGTACTTTTTGAAAGTTCAAGGGCCTAATTGACTTTTCGTGAAATGTTCAGGGGCCTATTTGACCCTTTTCCCGAATTTTTATATTGGAGAAAAATAAATACAATATAACTAATGAAATTATTTCTCTTATTTAATTTATTGATAATGAATAAATTTTTTTGAATAAAGACATTGTAGACACATAATTCTAAATTAAAGAAATGCATATGTATTATTTTTTGGTGTAGCTACTAAGTTATTATTATTTATAATTTAATAAGAGTAAAATAGAGTACTAATTATGCCAACTTTGATTGGGATGAGGTTCGAACCTAAGACCTTTCTTATTGAAATCAATGAGTAAGTTAACATTAACTAACATAAATTAACGAAAAAATTAACGAAAAAGTTAACGGATAATCATATTCATTAAGGATAAATTAGAAAATCTTAAGAAAAAATTAAAATCTGATCAATCTGAGTCATTCATTTGATTAAAAAATTTGACCGTTATTTTTTCTACCTATTATAGACCTAACTTTTTTGAGCTTTTATTAGTATAGTAGATAGTAGATGTACATAATATATTAATTGTAGGTACATAATCTAGACAAGATCTATCATGCGCACCCTGATTCCCAATATGTGGTCCAATGGTATCCGGGTTGGATTTCCACTTGGAAGGTTGTGAGTTCGAGCCTCAGTGGAGGTGTTATTAGCTCTTTGTGTTTCAATAGGTTGAGAAAGTATATGAACAGATACTACAATGTAATAGAGCTAGTAGCATTCAAAAAAAAAAAAAAAAAAAAAAAACTTTCTCCTTTCAAAAAAAAAGCAATTAACTTTCTTGGGTTTCAAGCAATTGTTAAACCATTGCCTAAAATATAATTTGAAATTAGCATTTCCTATTTTCATCATAATATGAAAAATTCTATTAAGCACGAAGAATATTCAAGAATAGAACGCTAGATACGTATTAAATATATTACTATTACAGTTTTCACATAACGGTAACAATTTCATCCTTTGATGGAAAATTATAATTTTTTTAATTCTTCAAATTGCCAATTTTCATGCAATTAGTTAATGGTCTTAAATTTGTGGGACAAATATAGTAAAGAATTTTTTTGTTAATTATTTAATTTTTTAAATATAATCTAATTCCTATCCCCAAATATAATTATCCATATCCCTCCAACCAAACGGGCAAAACTAGTCCAGTCCCATTACTAGTCGGACTAGAAATCTATATACGAACTTCTCTTGCCCTGTTTTTTTGGTCTCTCCATCTTCCTCAATTCACAAATCTCTCCCTCTATATCTGAATCAAGGGTTTTTCCGCTTCCAATCTCCGTTGAATCGCACCGCAAGAGCAAGAGTTTCGATCAGTGAAGAGAAATCCAGGAGAAGCAGAGCAAGAAATCACCAGAATAAATTAAAGATGGTTCTTGGATTGAAGCGGTGCCTCCCGGATTCAATGAGCGGCGCCGATCGAGGGTTCTGCTTCTCTGATCCCAAGAAACAGCGAAGAAGCAACGATGTTCTTCCCGGAGAACTCGAAAGGTGCGTTGTTAATCCCCATAATGGCGGCTTTTTGGCGCGAAATCCTCCAATGGAATGCAGCGGGATTCTCGATTCCGAATCAGGGCCAAAACCCTATCCTTCGCCGGAAGATGTTATTCCAGAGATGGTAGAAGTTGTGTGCAATGACACAGAAGGGGTTTATTTTCCCGGCCTCCATATGGTGCAATGTGGGTGCAGGCCGTGTTCGATCAAGAAAAACAACGCCAAGAGGAGCGTCGGCGATTGGGAAAAGCACGCCGGGTCGAGAGCTAAAAAATGGAAGGTGAGCATAAAGGTGAAGGCCACAAGGCAACCCTTGGGAGAATGGGTTTCAGAGAATTCCGCAGTCACTACTCGAGGACATGGGTTTAACTTTAATCCGGGATTAAACCCAACCCGACTCTCAGCATTCTTAACCCAAAAACACACCCCCATAACCCAAAAATGGACACCAGAGCGCTGCGCAGTCTGCAGATGGAACGAAGACTGGGAATACGACAAGATCGTAATCTGCAACAAGTGCGAAATGGCAGTTCACCAAAAATGCTATGGAGTAAGTCACATCAATGATTTCACCTACTGGCTTTGCAATGCCTGCAAGAACCCGAGTCTCAACCCGGAATGCTGTCTCTGCCCCGTCAAGGGCGGCGCATTGAAGCCCTGCGACGTTGAGCCGTTCTGGGTTCACGTTATCTGCGCCTGGTTTCGTCCCGAAATGTGTTTCCCCAGCGACAAGATGGAGCCGGCCGTCGGGCTGATGAGAATCCCGCCCAAGACTTTCCACCAGACCTGCCAAATCTGCAACCAGACTCACGGGGCGTGTATGCAGTGCTGTAAATGCAGCAACACTTACCATATCACCTGTGCTTTTCGAGCAGGGTTTTACATGGAAATGATGTTAATAGCCAATAAGAATACTAATAGACTGATATTGTATTGCAATATCCACAAACCTCCCAATCCAGATAGTAAATTAGAGATGCGAACTCTTCACAAGAACAGAAATCAGGCCCTGAAAAATTCCGTGCCCTATTCATCATCAAATGAACCTGAACCCCAGCCTAAAATTGAAACAAAGCCAGATGATCAAAGTTCAGAACCTGAAACTTCTAAGACTGATTCATCATTAAATGAACCTCAGCTTGAGCCTGGAACTGAAACAGAGCCTGATGATCAATTTTCCGCGGCGAGATGTCGGGTCTACGATAGAACAGCTCGGAAAAGAGATAAACCGGAGGCGATAATCAACGCCAGGCTGAATTACGGAAAGGAGCCGGAAAATGGGCGGGGATTCTCGTCGATGCCGGAGAGGATGAAGCATCTGCAGAGAACGATGAAAGAGCGAATCTGTTTCGGCAAGTCCGGGATTCACGGGTGGGGGGTGTTCGCAAGGCGGAGAATCCGGGAAGGGGAGGTGGTGGGGGAGTACGTGGGGGAGGTTGTGCGGCGGAGCGTGTCGGACGTGAGAGAAGCTCGGTACAATGCGGAAGGGAGGGAGTGTTACCTGTTCGGGATCAATGAAGAAAAAGTGATTGATGCGACCATGAAGGGGAACTTGACTCGGCTGTTCAACCATTGTTGCATGCCGAATTGCTATTCCAGGATAGTGAATCTGGGGGAAGGGGATTACGGGGTGGTTTTGATAGCCAAGAGGGATGTTGGTGCAGGTGAAGAACTTACGATGGACTACATGTTTGATCATAACAAGGATTATAAACCCACCACTCCCTGCTTCTGTGGAGCTCCCAATTGCAGGAAATTCATGTAATTTGTTTGTTTTAGTGACAAAAGGTGTAACCAATCATCCCGGATACCCCACCTAACAGAATTATGGAGGGATAGCACTAGCACTAGCATGTGTTGTTGTAAAATGGAATAGGATTTGTTTCAATT
Organism: Ipomoea nil; assembly: GCF_001879475.1. Classification (NCBI taxonomy): domain Eukaryota; kingdom Viridiplantae; phylum Streptophyta; class Magnoliopsida; order Solanales; family Convolvulaceae; genus Ipomoea; species Ipomoea nil. Next base: position 21,527 of record NW_017619766.1, read on the forward strand.
CTCGACTGAGATTAAGGTTATCCTTTGACATACTTTAGAAAAATATTACTCTCTTCTGCTTATTTTATGTGTCTAGTTCGCTTGATTGAAGTTATTTTTAATTCAATTTTTCATAATATTAAATTTAATATTAGTATACAAACTTTATATATTTAGAAACTACATTAAAAAGTACTATTAAACACAAAAAATTAAATTTAAAATAAGCAAAAATACAAAAAAAAAAAAAAAACAAAAATGAAAGAATTGATTTGACCAATGAATTGTAAGTAGGGCAAACAAAATGGGACAATGAATACTTTCTAATACCTAATTTAGTCCTCGGCTATAATGATTTTTTTTTTTTTTTTGTTTTAGTTCTAAATGTATTTTTGTGTTTGGATTCTCGACTTTGATAATTTTATTTAATTGAGTCATCGTAACTGTAGCATAATAATTTCTATCTATTAATACCCAATTTAGTCTTGAACTATAGTCGCTTTATCCAAATTAGTCATCGACTATAGTAATTTTTCTCAATTTAATTATTAATTCATATAGTCGATTGAGGACTCAACTAAGCACAAAAAGATAAATATAACTAAATCGAGAAAAATCACTATGTCTAAATTGCGTATTACTAACTGTTAAAGCAAAAAAGCGGCAGGATAAGAGAATGAAAAGCAGAAGATGTATTCAAGAATAACGAAGGCCATCTGAGGGTGGTATGCACTGCTCATTCGAATCCTCTGCTGCTAAAGTACGTGTTATATTTCTATACAAACTGTTGGACGTGTTTCATTATGACTTTCAATTTGGAATGGTAACAGTAAGTGGTGAAATCATACTAAAAAGTACTTAACAAATTATAGATACTAAAATTAAAAGTAAACTTCTAAACCAAAATAAATCCTAAACCCAACAACAACAACAAAAATCCTAAACCATAAACTCTTATTAAAGGTGATGAAACCATTTCACAAAACTTTTGTATATCACAATATGCACTCTATAATATTATTGAGTTTGAGTACATTTAAAGTTTGAGTTATTTACAAAAGTATCAAAACCTTTTTTTCTTTCTCTCATTACTTTAAAACCATTATATCTTTTCATATCGAATACTTTGATTGGTTCCTAATTTTCTTCTCAACGTAAATTTTTATTTGATTCAAATCATATAACTCTTAACCAAAGAATTTAATATTATGTATTTATGTTTCAACAATGCTACCAAACACATGGGGGGCATTTAGCTCACAAATTGTAAGATTATCTTCCGAGAAGTAACACGAAATTTTGAAAATGTGAGATTAACATATTTATTTAGAATTATATTTTAAGTTATATTATTTAATTTACTTAAATACCCTCGTAAACAAATAAATATTATTATATGACCATATATCTTATTTTATTAAAATATATTAACTCTCAATCCAAGTTATATCCCTGATTTATATCGTTAATTTTTTATACATTATGTTATAAGAGTTGTATTATACAATTTTTGGGACAAAAATATTGCAACCGTTATAACTTCTATTATCTTTTCCCATTATAATTACCACGCACATGCATACACAATATCTTTTCTTATATTTTCAATAGTAATATTAATATATGTAGACATTATATATTGGAGTATAAAACTCTTACTTTAATAATATTAATAATATCATAATTATTAATTTATTACTCAAATTATCAACTTTACTTTTTTTTTTTTTTTTTTTTTTTTTTTTTTTTTTTTTTTTTTTTTTTTTTTAAGGAAACTATACTTTTAATATAATATCAATATCAATTATACAACTATGAATTTGAAAAAAAATATTTTAATATATTTAAGACTTTAACATTGAGTATTAATATTGTGCATACATTTTTACGCATCACACATATAAAATACTAGTTATTTTACATAAGTATGAATATATTATTATTATTATTATTATTATTATTATTATTATTATTATTATTATTATTATTATTATTATTATTATTATTATTATTATTATATCTATTATAACAAATATAAAAGTTACTCAATTTGTCCCATTTTATCTGTCCTACCTACTATTCATTGGTCAAATCAACTCTTTCTTCTTTGTTTATTTTTTAAATATTGTTTACTTATTTTTTAATTTGGTTTTTTTTTTTTTTTTTTTTTTTTTTTTTTTTTTTTTTTTTTTTTTTTTTTGTGTGTGTGTTTAATAGTGCTTTCAGTGTAGTTTTTAAATATATAATTCTTGTATACTAATATTAAACTTAATATTATTAAAAATTTGATTAAAAATAACTTCAGTCAAACCTCGTTAACCGAATCAAACACATAAACTGGGTTTATGGGACAGAAGGAGTTTTTGATAAGGGCAAAATTAAATTATTAAAAAGTAATGTAAGAATACTTAAAAAGATAGAGGTAACTACATTACCTCAAAATTCTATGTGGCAATGATATAAAATTACCGAGTATCACATAATGTGATATAAACAATGTTTTTTTTTTTTTTTTTTTTGAGATCAAAACAAAACTTCATTCAAACAATCTTACGAGCTAATACAGGATTTAAAAATAAAGGAGAAGTGACATACCACTCCCCACATCCTCCTAACAAAGAATGGGCCTCCTTAGTAACCGTATGAACATCACACCGCTTAACACACGAGAATTACAACTGATCAAAAGTATCAGCAAGTTCCTTTACATTATCTAAAATTAAACCAAATGCACTATCCTCAGAGTATCTATGAATAGCCACCCAAAAAAAAAAAAAAAAAAAAAAAAACCGTATCCATAGTTGAAAAAATCGCTAGGCGCCCATCGGGCGCTCGGGGAGCGCCTAGCGCCTAGGGCGCCTAGGCGGGGATTAATCGGCGCCTAGGCGCCCGTGCATTTTTTATTTTATTTTTTAGTTTTATAAATTTCTTTAAATTTTTTAATACTTGATAATTATAAACTATTTAATACTTTAATAGTTAATACTAAAATATTAAATATTAACCTAAAAAACATTTAGAGTTTGAACAATTTAAGATTATTTCGCTCAAAAAGATGTCGTTTTGAGTGAAATAACTCACTTAAAAAGAATGGAACAATAGTTATTTGGTCGACTAGGCGACCTAGTCGGTGCCTAGGCGGCATAGTCGGTGCCTAGGTTGTTAGTGCCTAGGCGGCCTAGACAACACTTAGGCGGCCTAGTCGGCCGCCTAGCCGGCTAGTCGCCTAAACCACCGATTATGCTGATATGCTAGGCGGCCGGCCAACGCCTAGCGCCTAGGCGCCAATTAATCGGTGCCTAGGCGGGATTTTTGCAACATTGCCTGTATCACATTATCTTATTCCCATTTCCCACTCTCCACCTACAGTCCTACACCCATCCCGAATCAACCCCTGCACCTCCCAGATATAAACAATGTTATATCACATTATCATACTCATTAATTAGGTAAAGTTACATAACTTGAACTAAATGCAGTCTAAGGTAATTAATGTTTTCAAAATTTCACATTACATTTCAAGAAGCAATCCTATTAACTGAGATAATCTCACATTATGTGGATCAAACACCCCATTAAAGTTATTAAAGCATAAATAAATGTGAAGGCAGACATACTAAATTTACAGGAGATAACCATCAAAGAATTGATTATACTAAAAGAGTTCCACTTCAAGTACACAATGCATGCAGCCTAGTGGAGCAGAATAAAACAACAGGGAAAGCAACTGCTTTCCCTTTTGCCGTATAAATTTCTGAGTCATTTGTAAGTATGATGCCTTAAAATCTTGAAGATTCAATGAGATCGCCTCCGTTTCCTATGTGCTTCCATAATAGGTTGAGTCAGTCATAGAAGAACTATAGGTCATAGGTGAGATTACAACCAGCCAACACCATAATAATAGGTAATAAGCTTCAAAGTGGGCAGGGAAAGAAACTGCCGGCTTTGCTGTTGTTTGAAGAGTTTTTTGGTGAAAATCACCCCTCAGTCATGTTTATGGAAGGAAAGTATCTCATGACGAAGCTCGAAAGTGACCAAATACAAATCACACCAAGGACTTGGAGTACATTTAAGAGTGCACCCAGTGAACTGTTTATTGCCAAGTTGTGAGGTGTCGTCTCGGCTCCCCTTACTGTGAATGAAAGTGCTGTCACCAGTTGTGCTGCCCTGTTTAGTTGGTGCAACCTATAAACCTGTCAAATTTCCCAAAAGGGAGCCAAAAACCCTCATTAAAAAAAATTTAGGAAAAAAAAAAAAAAAAAAAAGACTTGAGCTTCTATAATTGAGAAGCAAAACAATGAAACTCTAGGCAATGGGTCATGTCATTCCAATCTAATATGTGTCTACAAACACATAATACGTTAACAATATATTGGCCCTGTTTGGTAAAATGGCTGTTAGCTGATTGTGTTAATTAGAGGGTATAAATAGTTGATAACATTAGCTGATTGTAGAAAAATGTTTGGTAAATTAGCTGTTAGCTGATAGCTATTTGGTATAATTTCTTTTCTCAAAAAGCTAATTGAAAAAGTTGTTTGGAGTAACTTTTTGAATTTTAGCCTTTTAGAGTTGCAAAAAGCTAATTAACCAAACATTTATATTGATATTTTAACTAAATCAAACAATTAATAGTGGTCAAATAAGCCAAAAATGGCCTATAGGCCAATTTTCTACCAAACAGGACCATTATGTGTCTGCACTTAACAGTTTATGTGTTTGTAGCTATCATTTTATGTGTATGTAGTTAACATGTTATGCACCTTCAATTTATTTACAAGTATATAAACTATTAACTGCAAGTACAGAAAATACCCCCTCACACCCCTACCCCCCTCCCTCTTTCGTTTTTGTTCTCTTTTCAACACACAAGACTTGAGCTTCTATAGTTGAGATGCAAAAGAATGAAACTCTAGGCAATGGGTCGAACCCCCACGGAAAAATCAATCTGGCTAGCACTTTGCCCCTTAATTGGGTTAGCCCAGTGAAAACATGGATTAGTCTGAGTATGGTACGGGCTTAAAGGTGCCTCCTACAGTTGGGGTCTGCTCAGGACACCTCGTGGTCTAACCAAAAAAAAAAAATTATGTATATTTTTACCTGGAAAACAACTGGAATAACAGGCCATGAAGGTGACTTCACATATCTTGCATATTGCTCAAACGCAAACTGTACAACAATACCAACAAGATACGGGGCAAGAGTAGCAGAAGCCGCTGGGCCAGTCCATGGCCAAACAAATCCCATTGTCACCATTGGAATTGTAAGACTCAGACCCAAGATAGCAACCGAAGAGATTCTATATGCCAATGGTGGGGGGGTAATATTTCTGTTACATGCTGAAGATACCAACTCAAGTGGCCTTCTTAAATGGTGAATTAGTAGAAGAAATATTGCAACTCCACAGTAGAAAAGAGCCTCCGTGAAAAACAGTATAAGGAAATCTGCATGCAGAAAAGTCAGTATAACAAATGGTAAGAAAAGTTATATTGATTCAAATATTACTCCCTAAATAAATAATGCTATTTTAATATTTGCATATCAATCAAATAAGGTTAATTCTTGTGGCATATACATAACAATTTGTTAAAATGTACTACGTAAAAAGTTTAGTTGTGGGATAAGTTCCACCTACCAGTTAGTAGAGAATCCTCAAAAATAGTAGATATTATCCTGCGTAAGTAGAGCGAGGGAACGATGAAAGAGGCTATAAGAACAGCAGGACCAACAACCCACAACAGAGTGCTTTCGTTCTTTCCACCATTAGACACAATGAGCTCATCTTCTCTTCTGTAAGGACGATTATAAAAAGAAATTAAGCCAGGCCTTCCTCCTCCTAATCCTTCAGCTTCAACATCTGAAGCATCTGCAGAGAAATCTTCAATAAAAGGCTCTGGACTTTTTTGCTTAGAAGCATCTTGTTCAAGCTCACTATCCAATAATTGATCCTCCGAGGAGAGAGCAAAGAAGTTGAATTGCCTCTTTGAAAAACTTCCGTGCATCCTTAGCTTTCCATGCATGAGCTTGTATGACCTAACAACTTAAAATTAAAAAAAAAATGAAAAGAATAATGACAGAAAGTCAGGAAAAATATACATAAGCTTTAAAAATCCATAAAGTTTGAGGTATGAGAACAAATGTTTAGGACTTTAGAGAAAATAATTGGATATATGACCTATAATTTAGGGATTGAACCTTCACAAAAAAAATTCCAAGTTCAAGTACCTACATTTATCATTGCTTGCAGTATCTGCACCAAAATGCTGCATGTCAAGCAATCTGAGTCTTGAGCTAATCTGAAAATGGATGGTAAATTCAGCAGAATAGTAAATATCCATGTATTATTGTGTCCATTACAACACATGGGGCATAAAAACCACATGGGACAACAGGGAGATGGATAAAGAAGTTTTAGACAAAAGTAGAAATGTCATGAATTACAAGCTCCCTTTGTTCAATTAACATTAAGGGTCAAGAACTTTTCACATTAATATTTTATATTTTGGTTTACCAGGATGAGTTTGTACTAATATACTACCCTTGCTACAAAAAAAAAAAAAAAAAAAAAAAAAAAAAAAATGAAGAAGAACAAGAAGTCCTGTTTGAAAAATCACACTTATATAGAGAATTTATGCATAGTTAACCATTATTTGTATTGTATACTTCCATTTTTGCCTTGAAGGCAGTATTCTAATTCATGAATCATTAATTCCAATCTAAGAAAAGGGGTATTCTTGAAAATCAACCAAGAAACCATTGAACTTTTATGACATCCCAAAAAATATAAAACAGGACACTTTTAGGGAACGGGGGAATTAAATTTATGTATGTGTGTGCAGTTTATTTACCATTACTCTCCCAATAACTATGCTTCTATTACTTTTTGGACTGCCATAGATCTTCCTCTTATTTAGAGTTTTAAGATGATAAAAACAACTTTGAATTTCATAAAGATTCCATCTGTTTGACTAAATTGATGAGAAGTTGAGAACTGCAAAACTTAGCACTTAGGACTCTTTTCACATAGGCATTTTAGTCTTTAAGCACTTCATAATGGGGGACATGAGATTTGAACCCAAGTTTAATGCCCAGACAAGGGCTTAGCTTACCACTAAGCATCTAAACTAAACACCAATTCTTACTTGCCAAATACTGAATCTGATGGAGAGATATCAACATACATTAACGAAGTGAATTTAGCCACAAATATGATAGAGCTGTTTATCATTTTCTAAAGTAACAAATAGAAATTTTCAAGGAATACATTGCACTCCTCAAACCTCCACTCTATAAATGTAATACCCAAAGTTAACTAAAAAAGTACAAACGGCTGAAGAATTAACAATACTGATTTTAAAACAATGCACTTAAATGCATTCATTGCTCTAATAGGCATTCCTGGAGTGAATTGCTAATAATTTGTATCGTAATGCTGACTAGATAACAAATTAATATGATTGGTTAATTTTATAGATAACTGATTTAAATTAGTTTCTTTAGGAGTAACATATATATATATATATATATATATATATATATATATATATATATATATATATATAGAAGAGCGCTCATATGCGGCGGGATCTTACGGTGCGGCGGTGCGGTCAAATTCCAGAATACACCAACAGTGTTAACAATATGCACCAACAGTGTAATAAAAACACACCCCAATGAAATGTAATAAAACATCACAAAATACACCACAGACTCAAAAAAACACACCATATAACTCACCACCCCCAATGGTGTATTTCCAAACAGTGTATGGTGTTTTTACTCACACCTAATGGTGTGTGTTTGGTGATGCAGGGCTCTGTTTACTCTGTTTTGTGTGGTGTATTTCCTAACGTTGATGGTGCATATTTGGTGAACTATTGGTGTTGCCGCACCGTAAGAAATAACAGCACCGTAAGACACTACCGCACTTGAACCCGCCTCTATATATATATATATATATATATATATATATATACATACATACTGTAAGACTTTAGGGGTTGAATTCCAGAACGAATTTGTCTATTCTCTTCTTTCTTTAATTTATTTTGGTTAACTATTGATCACAATCTTTTCTAGACAAGATTGAGACATATGTTAAATTCTGAATAATGCATGTCTTGTAAGTGGTAGAGAAGCCATTTTATGTATGTAAGATCATCACAATCATGGCTTAGAATTACCATTTATTGAATATCAGGGGAAAATTCATCATATGGAAATAACACATTCACATATGAATTCATCAAAATTACATATGACATTTACTCATGAAATTCATCTCACTGTAACTCACTCAAGAGACTAATGTATTGGAAAATATACACAAACAGATTATAGTGCTCCAATTCTCTAACAGATTAAAAGAAAATAAGTAAACCACTCGATAATTATTGCCATCCAATACCAAAATAGACTATCAAAGAACAAGTAATTGGAAAAGTTTCTGAGACTAAAGATGAAGCACTATGGAACGCTGACGGTAAGAAAAATTAGAATATTTCCAAAAAAAAAAAAAAAAACTAAAATAAAATAACGCACCATGCGGGCTTTCTTGGATTGAAAAGGCAAAGGAGAGGTGAAAACAGAGGAAAATGAAGACCCAATCTTGACTGACATTTCTTCTTCTTCACAACCAAAAAAAATCTTCAACGTATATGTGAAATATTGTAAAGAATTTTCTGACAGAAAATTCAGAGAGGAAGTGATGAGGGTTCAGAGATTTTTGAGGGGTGTAGCCTGTAGGGGGTTTTACAGAAGGCGGCTTTTTACCGTTCTTGTTTTTTTATTATGATAATTTCACTTTTGACCCTGAGGTTTCTCACTTTAAAATTTCGACCCCCTTCTCTCTTTCTTTTCTTTTTTTTTTTCTTTTTTTTTTTTCTTATTTTTTATTTTTTTGACCCTGAGGTTTCTCACTTTAAAATTTCGACCCCCTTCTCTCTTTCTTTTCTTTTTTTTTTTTCTTATTTTTTTTTCTTATTTTTTATTTTTATTTTTAGCACAATGCATACCATTACGACAAATTATTTTATGAGCTACATTTTTTTTTTAGTATTATTAACTCTTTTATAATGTAATATCTGTTTACAAATACTTTTTCAATTCAATCTATTAAAGCACAAAGAGTCACTATCCTATAGGAGTTCGAATTTGTGACTACTCATCTGGGAGAGTCACAGTTATGCACTTATGCTGCTCGACTCTGATACATATTTACTTTTTAATATACAAAAATTTGTTTTTAATTAAATAAATATTTTGCCGAGCACCTTGTGCTTAGATGGCACCTCTAAGAGGTAAGGTCACAGGATCGAACTCCAGTGGTGGGGAATTAACTCTTTGGGCTGCAACGATAGTGAAAGGTATAGATGATTGCGGTAATTTGGGACAACAAATAATATCCGGAGTATTCGTGTTATCGAACCACAGGGAGATGGGGTACTAAGCACTAGCTACTTGGTTACTCATATGGAACTAATCTGAACGAAACTTGAAGATTGGATAATTGTAGATAATAAAAGGCAGAATAAACTAATTAACAAGGTGTTGTAAGCAATAGAGCAAAGCAGGATTCTTGGGATCACAATGTTTAATCACCTAGTGCCAATTAAAGTTTGTAATATTTAGTTTGGAATTAAGACTTGTGTGATAATGCAAAGTGGAATAGAATTACTCTTGTAATCTCTATCCCTAGTGAATTTCTACTCTCGTGGCTTAAACACCCGATAAGAACAAAGAACAACATTAAATTATTCCCAATTACTACCATCTCCTCGATGCGCAACAATCTAGAATAAAATTTCCCAACCAAATTGCCCTTTCTCAAGGTGCAATAGTCAAGTGTAATCGTGTGTGCCCTAGCTTGTGTCTAACTCTCGTTATGACATGAACATGGCTATGAAGCAAGTAATTTAGGCCTTTAATTACTAACAACAACAGATTAAAACAAGATTGCAACACAAATCATAAAACCAAACATAAATATATTAAAGAACTAAAGAACTAGGCACATAGGTTCATAAACAAATTCACCCAAAAATCCCTAATGGCCTGTTTGGTTCACGGAATAGGCTAGGAATAACATAGCATTCCCAGTAATAGGCCTATTCCTGTGTTTGATAACCTTTTCTATTACCGGGAATAATATTCCTGGTAATAGCCTATTACCTCAAATAAGGTAATAGCTATTACCAGGGCCCCCTGGTATTAACCTATTCCTGAGTCCTCAGGAATAGTTTTTTCTTTTTCTTTCCAATTTTACCCTTTTTACTTAACCTATCGTTCTTTATCTACGATTCCTTCAACATCTATCCCTTTCACCATTTGCAATTCATTTCGTCATCTGTATCAATCTTTGCAATTCCTCCTGCCTTCTACATCAAATTAAAGCTTCAAACAAAAGTATTCTTCTAAATTTTATTTTTTACAAATTATATATATATATATATATATATATATATATATATATATATATATATATATATATATATATATATACACTGTTGTTTGTTGAGCTGGAATTAAATCAGATAGACAAGTAGCCTGGACCGAGATAAGACCAACGCCACCATCCTATTCATTGTTAGCCGCCTCCGTGGGGTACTAGTGTAGCATTCATCGCAATAAGGCAGAGGCTAGATAGATTCACTGCTTTCAATCAGTCAGCCGGAAATTTCATGTTCTGCCAGAGAACACATCTACCCAATAAAGAATCTAGCAATCTAGGCATCTGGCAAACAACATCCTCAGCCCAACTTCTGCGAATCGCCGGCGACAATCTCCCTTGCGCGCAGTAGACAACGATGACTATTTTTGCTTCCCCACGACAACCGCCGACGAGGAATCCGGTCTTTGCCCCCTATGCGACAACTGTCGGAGAGAGCTTCGGCTCCCCTACGCCTCTGGTCACGTCTCCCGTCAAATCATGGAAGTCGTCAAAAAATTCATCAATGCACCAACGAAATCTCACAGACTGAGAACGTGTGTGCGTGGTTCACAATGGATCCCCGAGACTGGCCCTAGAGCTCCACCTTCGACTGATGGTTGGCCACCGCCCAAATGAGATGTTGATCAGGGTCTAATTGGCCGCGAGAATGGCATCCACCGAGACTGCTGCGTCTGATTTAGGGGAGAGGGAAATGGGTAGGGATTATTGTCTTGCAAATGGGCCGTGGGTTTGGGTTATTATTATTATTATTATTATTATTATTATTATTATTATTATTATTATTATTATTATTATTAAGGGCATTTATGTCTTTTAAACATATATTCAATTTCTATTCCTTAACCAACCAAACATTGGAATACAATTCCTAAAGTCTATTCCTTGGGCAAACCAAACAATAGAATACAAATCCTATTCTATTCCTTACCTATTCCATTCCTAATGGAATAGCATTCCTATTCCCTCCAAATTGATTCTGTGAACCAAACGGGCCGTAAGGGTTTTAGCCACTCATGGTCATAATAACAATCAATACAATCTTTAAAGATAAACAAATAACAATAGGAATAAGAGAAAGAGTGAGAATTCTCCCGAATCTTCCTAGCCAATTCTCTACTCCAAAGCTAATTGTAAATCTTCAAATTGGTCTTCTTGGTTATTGCTCTTCGTTGCCTTCCAATACCAAAATCTGGGAAAAAAGAGAACCCTAGGGTTGATGGAAGATGATCCTTTTATAGCGAGAACCCAATGAGATTATTTTAGGAAAATTCCAAATTTCAATATTCCGCGTTCTCGACGCGTCGAACCTCTAATCTGGCACGTTCTTGTAGCTATTGGAAATTCTTGATGCGTCGAGCAGCGGGCTCGACGCGTCGAGGCGTTGATGCTTCGACTTCTTCATCTTTTTGATCCAGTCGTGCTTAAAAATCTCCCCTTGGTTTTACACTTAACCTGTAATGGTGAAAAACACTACCAAACACCGTAAGACATTCAAAACAAGTGTAAAACAATGTCCTAATGAGAAAATAAGGGAAACACGAATTAAATAGCTATAAAAACATGCACAAATGTGATAACATCACCCCCTCACACTCAAGACTTTGCTTGTTCTCAAGCAAAACAACTAGGCAAAACCACAGGTCAAACACTTAAAATCACTCCCACTTTCTCGTGCACAACTTAGCATACCACAAGCCAACTCACTGCAAGACACATGCTTCCAGAATCATCTCTGCTTGGCACACGCGGGCCGTTCCCAAGCCAATATACAAGTACCCAGATTATTAGTAATGAGTAATCTAGTATGCACATGTACTCAGTTAGGTTTGTGCAGAACACGCACCAGAAAAACATCCTAGGCTTGCCGTTCCTACTCCTCCTGTATAGAACTAAAGTTTCATGCAAAGATCAAGTAGGTCTTTATTAAGCTTGTAATGGGGCTAAGGGTCATGGCTTATAACAAAAAAAGGGTATGGAATAATAACAAAAGAGAGAGAATGACACAATTATCTATAGCTTTAAATCTTAGAAGAGATGAACCAATGGTGAATAAGGGAGCAAAAAACAACTCATCAATACTATAACAACTCTGAAGGATATGGGGGTTTATGTAAAGAATTTCCTCAATCAAAATTGGGAAAATGGCACTTTTTCCCCCTGAGTTATATACTTATAGCCCTTTTTCCTCCTCAATTATTTAGGTAAGCACATTAGCCCCCTCAATTATTCTAAAAGTGGTGGTTTTTTCCCCTGATATATTAAATTGACATTTCTACCCTTAAAGTAAACATTTTATTTATTTTACTTCTCCAACAAATTATCGCGTATACGTAGGGATGACCACGGTTCGGATCAAACTGAACCGAACACTATAGAAATTGAATTAAAAGTTTCCGGTTATGATTCAGATCTAGAACCTAATATTTGGATTTCAATTTATTAAAATTATGAATCAAAAAAATTGGATCTTGAACCGTGAATTGGCAGTTCTGGATCCGGTTCGCGATTTTGAACCGTCTTTATTTTCAAATTTTATTTTTTATTTTAAATATTCTAAATTCAAAAATAAATGAATTTTATTTTTTCAGTTCGGAACATGAACCGTCCATTCCGGTTCGCGATTTTAATAAACTCTAAATATCGAGTTTCGATTCTAAATTGTAATTGGAATATTTCGGTTTGGTTGCTATAATGTTTGTTTGGTTTGAACCAAATTATGGTCATAATTTGTTGGAGAAGGAAAATAAATGAAATATTTATTTTAAGGGTAAATATGTCTATTTAACATTTCAGGAAGAAAAACAGCCACTTGAATAATTCAGGGGGGAAAAGTGCTATAAGTATATAACTTAGGGGGAAGAAGTGCCATTTTCCCATCAAAATTTGATTTGAGTTTATTTGGAATATAGAAAGACAATCTTTTTGGTTTTTTTTTTTTTGTTTTTTTTTTTTTTTTGTATAACAGAGAATCGACACTACAAACTAAACAAGAAATGAACTGGTTTAATCGAACAAGTAATAACCCCAAACTTCACTTTTTCTGGAACAAATTAGCTTTTTAAAGTAAGCTCCAAAAGAAATCTCTTCTATAAGATTTTTAAAGACAAAAGCTACATTCTCTCCAGGGTGGAAGGATAATATCTGGCCAAGGGCTAAGGGTTATAATAATGGGGGTAAATCAAAGAAAAATAATCACAAAGAGGGAATAAGTGCTTAGCACTTATTTAACAAAATGAAAGGCACAAAGGGGACACAAAGGATAAAACATATGCAGGGACATGTTTAAAGGCTGCGGGTTACAAAGAATGTCCTAAATCATTTCAATACATGCAAAAATTAGCCTAAACTTGAGGAGTAATGGGACAAGCTCTAGTAAGCCAACCAATGTCGAAAGTCCACATAAACTTTCACTAGCACACACACTAACCACTAGATTAAGAAATTAGTCCGGTTATGAGTGGGTAGCAAGGATATTGACAAGGGAAATAGATTACTAATGTGTTACACTTTGATTTCATCCATGGCATAATGAGATGCAGCAAGTTCCACCAAAACAAACCACTAGCCAACACGAGAGAGCGAGTGCAATTAAGTGTCAAGACAAGCAGTTCATTAGAAATAAAGCACATGAATCATTCAAGCAAAGTATTCAAGTGGGGGAACAAGCAACACAAAATGCGCAAGTTTTACAATAAAAACAAAGGAATGACAATTTTGGGTGAAAATGCAAATGACTAATCTAAAACATTAAACATAAAATAATCGAAAAACATTAAACATAAAATATGACAACAAGACTAAATAGAAAAAACAAAAATAAAATGCGAAGACAAAGAAAAGAAGGGGAAATACTTCAATCCTCTCCCCCTCACCCCCCCATAGAGAATTACATTGTCCTCGATGTAACAGATTAAGTGGAGGAAAAAGGAATTGAAGGATAACCCTAGGACCTTCTACTGATCAGCATCCGGTGGTAGTGGTGGGTAGTAGCCCCGATAGAAATTCGGGATTACTGTGGGTCCTGAAGCCAAGGCGGTGGTGGTGGAAAGTGAGGCTGGAAACCAAGATGAGCTTGGTTTTGCTGGTGAATGGATGTCCCCATAAACCAGTTGACCTCATCCGACCTTCACATGAAGTCCTGCCAATCATGAGGATAGGCAGGTGCAGGTGCTTCAATCTGGGGGGGCATTCTCATCATCCCCCTCATCTTCATCTTCTTCATCTTCTTCATCGTCTTCTCCCTATTCGGCTTGCTGTCCGGGCTTATAGCGGGTGGCAATGTAGCGCTCAGAGATGAAAGCCTGTGGAGCCAACCGAACCTCTTGGGTCTCATCAATCGTGACCTTAGCCAGCTGGCAAAGGTGAGTGATAAGATAGGAATGACCAAGATACACTCGACCCTTAGCCTCCGCTGCTTCACGGATGTTGCCGTTTATGATACGGCCAATAATGTCAATGGTCTGGTGCTCCTTGATGCAATAAGTGAGGAACACCTGGTCCTTTCGGACGTTCCCCTTGTGAGAATTGGGGACGAGCTTGGCCTTAATGAAGTCCAGTATGGCTCGGTCGGCTGGCTTGAAATATTTGTAGTCCATGTGGGAGGCTACACCTCTCCTGATGTTCCACTCGGCCGCCGGGTAGAAATAGTGTGCAATTCGGTTCAACCATCTCGGCTCCATGCTGCCACGAGCTATGTCACGATGAAAGTAATCTTCACCCTCATAATTAATGGTACCGTAGTATGCATTAATAACTTCCTCAGAAAAATTCACCTGTATGCCTCGGACAGTGCACATGTTGTCCTGGAGGCCATCCTTGACATTAGCATAGAATTCTCGAACTAGGGTGCTAAATGCCTCCCCTGGCTGAGCAAGGAACCGGGGTCCCCAATTCCATGCCACCGGGACCGCTATATGTGGACCTCTTTCTTGCCGGACCGGCCTTGCAAACATTAGTCGGTGGTACCGTTCCGCTGCCGCAGGGGTAGCAAAACGCTCATAGGTCGGGTTTTGAGGTTGTGCCCCGGCTTGGGAGGACTCGGACCTTGGCCGTTTGGAGTTTGCACGGGCCCTAGGTGCCACAGGGAATGCCTACAAAACACAAGATGAAAGCAATATTTTCTTGAGTTAAGACAAAGGGCTTACAACTAGGATATAACAACTTAACCAAAATTCTCAAACTTATTCCAAATAGGACAAGAAACTCATTTGGACATTTTATCAAAGACCTTATGCGCATGAATTTTGACAATAGATGTATGTAAAATTGATACGTGTAAATCATCCCAAAAGTTCACCACACAACCAACTCATGGATACAAACATAATTAAGATATAACAATTGAATCAAGATACCCAAATTATTCAAAATTAGACAAGCAACTCATTTGAGCATTTTATCAAACACCTTGTGGGCATGAAATTTAACAATAGGTCTATGCAAAATTGACATATCAAATTCATCTCACAAGTTCACCACACAATCAAATCAAGGATACCAATCATCAATAGCAAGTTCTACATAAAAACTAGACTAACATTATGGCATAAAATCACAAAACAAAGCTAGGTAAAATTTAAACAAAAAAACTAATAGAACATAGTAAACTAAATTCAAACTTAAGTGACCAAGACTATGTGGTCTAATGGTACCCGGGTTGGACTTCCATTTGGAAGGTTGTGAGTTCAAGCCCTAGTGGAGGCGTTATTGGTTCTTTGTGTTTCAGTAGGTTAAGAAAGTATATGAACCAAGGTTGTAAATATCGGTCTAGGTGTCCGCCTAGCGTCTAAGTTAGACGATATAACTCGTCCATTTCGGTCGAGTTAATCCGATCGGCTTGACCTATTTTTTTTTTATTATACATATGTGTGTGTGTGTGCGCCGTTTGGCCGCCTAGCGTCTAAGTTAGTCGATATAACTCGTCCATTTCGGTCGAGTTAACCCGATCGGCTTGACCTATTTTTTTTTATTATACATATGTGTGTGTGTGCGGGCGCGCATACATATATATAATATGACATATATACACTCGTAGACTAGTTTGATACTTTGAATCTTTGGATGATTGAAGCATTTGTGTATTTTTAATTTTTAATATTGTTTTAATGTTTTTTTTTTTTTTTTTGAAAATCATTGATTTGATGTTATGACTTATGAATTATCATTAATTCATTTATTTGGATGTGTTATTTGATTAAATGTTGAAAACAACCTCATTAAAATTGTCAAACTGCAAGTCTACCATTGTTTTTTTGGCGCCCGCCTAGATTCCGCCTAGGCGCTGTCCGGGCGCCCGACTAGCGCCTAGTGCCTACTGCAACCATGATATGAACAGATACTACATTGTAATAGAGACAGTAGCATTCAAAAAATAGCAAATCAACACTAAGCAAGCAATCTAGTATTCAATATGGACTTTGGGCTGGACGCGTTTTTTTATAATCTGGAATCCGACGTCTCGATGCGTCAAAAAATTCCAGAATGAAATTTTTCGAGACGTCTTGAGCTCGACGCGACGAAAATTTCCAGTAGCCTTTTTTTTTTTTTAAACTGCTTGGGCTCGACGTGTCGAAAAATTCCAGTGAGAAATTTTTCGCCCAGGTCGATTTTTAGCCTTATTACTTAGCCAAAAATAACTCCTTCACCGCTAATTAACTCCCGAAACCAAAAACCACTCAAGTTTAGCAAAACAAAAACCAAAGCGAAATAATAAGCAAGAATAAAAACGCAAGAAATTAAAGGATAACATGGGGTGCCTCCCATGAAGCGCTAAATTTAACGTCGCTAGCTCGACTGTACCTCCTTTTTCAGGTGTCACATGTAGGTTGGGAGGTTAAGGCGATGTATCACATTGGCCTTAACTTCCTCGGTTGAATAATAGTGCTTCAACCTTTGCCCATTAACTGTGAATTCTTCTTTTGCCCCTTGAATCACCACGGCACCAGATGGATGCACCTTTATCACTTTGTGCGGCCCTGTCCATTTAGATTTCAATTTT
The DNA here is from genome assembly GCF_001879475.1 of Ipomoea nil. Taxonomy (NCBI): domain Eukaryota; kingdom Viridiplantae; phylum Streptophyta; class Magnoliopsida; order Solanales; family Convolvulaceae; genus Ipomoea; species Ipomoea nil. The sequence goes on from NW_017619766.1 coordinate 38,950, forward strand.
CCCGGGAATAATTTCATCCTTGAATTGAATAAAAGGACATCTTCTCCCGGGACAAATTCTCTCCTTAAAATGTGCTTGTCATGCCACCTCTTGGTCTTTTCTTTGTAGATTTTTGCATTGTCATAGGATTCGAGCCTAAATTCCTCAATTTCATTTAGTTGAAGTAGCCTCTTCTCTCCTACAAGTTGTAAATCCATGTTGAGCGTCGTGACTGCCCAATGAGTTTTGTGTTCCAACTCCACAGGTAAATGACATGGTTTCCCATAAACAAGTCTGAATGGTGAAGTTCCAATGAGATTTTTGTAAGCGGTCCTATATGCCCATAGTGCATCATCAAGCTTTGTGGACCAATCTTTCTGGACGGGTTGACTACCTTTTCAAGAATAGCCTTGATTTCCCTGTTTGACAATTCTACTTGACCATTGGCTTGGGGGTGGTAGGGAATAGAGAGTCGGTGATGAACTCTATACTTCTCAAGGACTTTCTCCAACGCTTTGTTGCAAAAGTGTGTCCCATTATCAGTAATCAAAGCCCTTGGTACCCCAAATCTTGCAAAAATATTCTTCTTGATGAAATTGATGACAACCTTGGAGTCATTAGTAGGACAAGCAATGACTTCAACCCATTTAGAAACATAATCCACTTCCACTAGGATGTATTCATTACCAAAAGACTTGGGGAATGGACCCATGGAATCAAACCCCAAACATCAAATAGCTCCACTTCAAGAATTCCCTGTTGAGGCATCTCATTTCTCCTTCCCACCATGTCCACTCTTTGACATTTATTACAACGAGCCACGAAAGAGTGTGCATCCTTGAATATACTGGGCTAATAGAATCCTGACTGTGGAACTTTTGCTGCAGTTCTAGAAGCTCCAAAATGTCCCCCCCATAAGGTGATGAATGGCAATGGGTTAGGACACTTTCTGTTTCATCTTCGGGCAAGCATCTTCTTAATATTCCATCTGCACACCTCTTGTACAAAAACGGTTCATCCCAAAGATAATATTTGGCATCAGTTTGTAACTTCTTCTTCAATGATTTAGAAGCATTTGGTAGGAATTGTTGGCAAACCACATAGTTCACCAAATCTGAATACCAGGGCATAAAAGCACGGAGAGCCATCAGTTGCTCTCCCACAAAGTAATCATCAATTGAAATCTTCTCTTCTTCAGCCACTTCGTTATGATTCTCTAATCGGGACAAGTGATCAGCTACAAGATTTTCGGTCCCCTTTTTGTCTCTGATTTTCAAGTCAAACTCTTGAAGTAGAAGAGTCCACCTCATCAGTTTTGGCTTGGATTCCTTTTTGCTCATCAAGCTAGTACTTCAATGCTGAGTGATCGGTATGGACAATCACTCTGTTTCCAGCCAGATAAGACCGGAACTTATCAATAGCAAAAACTACAGCTAGCATCTCCTTCTCAGTTGTGGCATAGTTAACCTGAGCATCATCAAGGGTATGGTTTGCATAGTAAATTGGGTGTAGGCACTTTCCCTTCTTTTGACAAAAGACGACCCCCACAACAAAATCACTAGCATCACACATAATCTCAAATGATAAGCTCCAAGACAAGAATCATAAAAAACAAAGTTAGCATATTTTAAAAGCAATTGAGTTAGAGGTTTAGAGATCATTGAAAAGTCTTTAATAAATCCTCTGTATAACCCTACATGGCCAAGAAAACTCCTTATTCCCTTTACTGAAACAGGAAGTGGCAATTTCTCAATGACTTCCACCTTGGCCGGGTCAACCTCAATACCCTTCTGCGAAATCTTGTGTCCAAGAACAATCCCTTGTTGTACCATAAAGTGACATTTTTCCCAATTTAAAACAAGGTTGGCGTCTTGGCACTTTCCCAATGCTTCATCCAAATTATCAAGGCAATCATCAAAAGAAGAACCATATACAGAAAAATCATTCATTAATACTTCCATAGTCTTCTCAACTAAATCAGAAAAAATGGCTAACATGCACCTTTGAAATGTAGCTGGTGCATTACATAACCCAAATGGCATCCTTCGATATGCAAAGGTACCATAGGGGCATGTAAAAGTAGTCATCTCTTGGTCATCGGGATGAATAGGGATCTGAAAGAACCCCGAAAAACCATCAAGAAAGCAAAAGTAAGAATACTTAGCCATCCTTTCAATCAACTGATCAACAAACGGGAGAGGAAAATGATCCTTCCTGGTGGCATTGTTCAACTTTTTGTAATTCGTACACATCCTCCACCCAGTGACTAACCTGGTAGGAATGAGCTCATTCTTTTCATTGCGGACCACAGTTGTCCCCCCTTTCTTTGGGACCACATGAATAGGACTGACCCACTTACTGTCAAGAACAGGGTAAATGATGCCAGCCTTCAACAATTTTAGGATCTCTTTCTTCACAACCTCCTGCATCGTAGGGTTCAACCTACGTTGGTGCTCAACACTGGGTTTATGCCCATCCTCTAAATTAATCCTGTGCATGCAGTAAGAGGCACTAATTCCAACAATATCATCAATAGTGTACCCAATGATTTTCTTATGTTTTCTCAACACATTTAATAATTTCTCAGTTTCATCATCTTTCAAATGAGCACTCACAATCACTGGGTAGGTAGAATTTGGACCAAGATAAGCATACCTCAAATTTCTTGGTAAAGGTTTTAATTCTACCTGTGGTGGTTCCTTTTCCTCAAGGCTACAAGCAATAGACAGTAGTGGTGTTTCCTGTGATTCCCCACCATTCGTGTCATCATCCAAGTGTCTACTCTCTGTAGTGTCTTCACTTTCAAGTTGTAAAGGATCATTAGAGATCCATTTACCTCTCTCATAAGCTGCAACACATGAGCCAATTTCATCTACATAAAAGCAAGCATCAAGCCAAGAAGATTTGTTAGCCAATTCAAAAACATTAAATTCAACTTTATCCTCTCCAATTTCAAGCACTAAGGTTCCCTTTTTGACATTAATCACAGCTCCAGCAGTTGCCAAGAACGGTCTCCCAAGGATAATGGGAACTTTAGCATCTTCTTCCATCTCTAACACCACGAAGTCTCCTGGAACGTAGAATTTGTCAATCTTTACTGGCACATCTTCAAGGATTCCAATAGGATACTTCACTGATCTGTCTGCCAACTAAAGAGTCATTGATGTAGGTTTTGGCTCTCCAAGTTGCAGCTTTTGACACAGAATATGACATTAAACTCACACTTGCCCCTAAATCACATAAAGCTCTTTGAACAAGTGATCCTCCAATAACACAAGGGATAGAGAAACTCTCAGGATCCCTAAGCTTTGGAAGAAGCTTGTTTTGAATTAAAGCACTACATTCTTCACTTACTGCTACTGTCTCACGATCTTTAGATCTCCTATTGTTGGATAAGATTTCTTTCAAAAACTTAGCATACGAAGGAATCTCAGTGACTGCATCAAACAAAGGAATGGAGATATCCAGCTGCTTGATCAAACTGAAAAATTTTGCTCTTCTTTCCTCTTCCCTAGATTTCTTGAATTTTTGTGGGAAGGGTAGTGGTGGTGTATGCTTCTTCACGGGCTCAATTTCTTGTATCTCATCTTCTTTGTCTTGGGCAACAACATCTTCATTTACTTTCTCATTCTCACCTCCCAGATTCATCTTTACAATTTGTTCACTGTTGGGACACGGTGGATGCAGTAGTTGCTTTCCACTCCTAGTAGTGATGGCATTCATGTGCTCTCTTGGATTTTCGGTGGAAGCAGGCAACTTCCCCGTGACTTTAGTACTGGAGGTAGAGGTTTGATTTGCTAACTGATTTTCTAACATCTTTTGGTGGGCACTCATCTGATCCATCCTCCCTGTAAGCTGTACATGACCTTTAAGAAATTTTTCCAACAATGCTTCCAAATTTGACGAGGCCGGTGCTTCCACATTAGGCAAGGTTTGCTTAGGTTGATTTACTGGAGCTTGATATCCTTGGTTTTTCCTGAACTGTTGTGGAGGACCCCCTCTAAAATTTTGCTGTCCTTGAAATCCTGGTGGTTGAACTCTATTACCCAAGTGTTGGGGATTAGCTGCCCCAGCTGGATTACTCCAAGAGAAACCAGGATGGTTCCTTGGTGCATTTGGGTTATAGGTTCCTTGTTGTTGGAATGCCAGTTGTATCCTACCATATCCTATCACATCAACTTGTTCCATTGTGGCTTGAGAATCAACACTGAGACACTCCTCTGAATTGTGCTCTCCTCCACAAAGCTCACACATCATTATAGGTCTTGGAGGAGTAGAAGATGTAGTAACATTACATGGAGTTTGATTCTTGATAGCAATCTAAGCCAACTGTTGAACTAAAGTAACCACATTATCAAACTTAGCTGATAGAGCTGATATCTGATCAACATCATTCACACCCCCCACCAATTTCTGGGAAGATCTCTCTGAGTACCAAGTTGTTCCATTCATTGCAACCTTTTCCAATAATTCTTCAGCTTGTTCTGGCTCTAGGATTGTAAATGATCCCCCCGATGAAGCATCAACCAGGATTTTTGGATTATCCTATAATCCCTCATAGAAAGCCATCATTAAGTCCCAACTCTGAATATCGTGATGTGGGCACTGTCTCTTCATCTCTTTGAATCTCTCTTATGACTCTGCTAAAGACTCACCAACCAACTGTCTGAAATTCTGAATTGATCTCCTCATTTTCTGAGTCTTGGATATGGGATAAAATCTCTTAAGAAACTCTCTGTGCAACTGGTCCCAAGTTTCAAAATAGTTCACCGGATAAGAGGCAAGCCAACTGTTAGCTTTATCCCTTACAGTGAATGGAAAGAGACGAAGCTTGATAGCATCGCTCGGGACTCCATTAACTTTGAAGGTACTGCAGATCCTCAGAAATCTTGCAATGTGAGCATTAGGGTCTTCGGTTGGTGACCCACCAAAAGGATCTGAAGCAGCCATCTGAATAATAGCCGGTTTGATTTCAAAATTATTAGCATCAACCCTAGCACATTGATACTTTCATGTTCTGCTACATCTGGAGCAATGTAGTCTGAAATGGGCCTCCCAATGCGTAGTGGTTGATTGACTCCCTCTTCATTGAGAGCCAAATTGTTCTGATTTCCTCCCTGCGCCATCCTGACCTGTTTTCTTAAGAACTTTGCCTGCTTTTCAATATCTGGGTTAAAAGATTCTAATCCTTCGCTACCCAAAGAGCGAGTTCGCATACAACACCAAGAACGCTGATAACAGAAGCACATCACAACACAAGAAACTCGTTATCGGTTAGCGAAAATAAAAATAAAGTAAAAAGAAAATAGACTAGACTCCTAAAGTAAGATTTTCGCTAATGTCAGTACGTAACGCCACCTCCCCGGCAACGGCGCCAATTTGATTGCGGTAATTTGGGGCAAACAAATAATACCCGGAGTATTCGGGTTATCGAACCACAGGGGTACTAAACACTAGCTACTTGGTTACTCATATCGAACTAATCTGAACGAAACTTGAAGATTGGATAATTGTAGAAAATAAAAGGCAGAATAAACTAATTAACAAGGTGTTGTAAGCAATAGAGCAAAGCAGGATTCTTGGGATCATAATGTTTAATCACCTAGTGCCAATTAAAGTTTGTAATATTTAGTTTGGAATTAAGACTTGTGTGAGAATGCAAAGTGGAATACAATTACTCTCGTAATCTCTATCCCTAGTGAATTTCCACTCACGTGGCATAAACACCCGATAAGAACAAAGAACAACATTCAATTATTCCCAATTACTACCATCTCTCGATGCGCAACAATCTAGAATAAAATTCCCCAAACAAATTGTCATTTCTCAAGGTGCAATAGTCAAGTGCAATCGTGTGTGCCCTAGCTTGTGCCTAACTCTTGTTATGACATGAACATGGCTATGAAGCAAGTAATTTAGGCCTTTAATTACTAACAACAACATATTAACACAAGATTGCAACACAAATCATAAAACCAAACATAAATATATTAAAGAACTAAAGAACTAGGCACATAGGTTCATAAACAAATTCACCCAAAAATCCCTAAGGGTTTTAGCCACTCATGGCCATAATAACAATCAATACAATCTTTAAAGATAAACAAATAACAATAGGAATAAGAGAAAGAGTGAGAATTCTCCCGAATCTTCCTAGCCAATTCTCTACTCCAAAGCTAATTGTAAATCTTCAAATTGGTCTTCTTGGTTATTGCTCTTTGTTTCCTTCCAATGCCAAAATCTGGGAAAAAAGAGAACCCTAGGGTTGAAGGAAGATGATCCTTTTATAGCGGGAACCCAATGGGATTATTTTAGGAAAATTCCAAATTTCAACATTTCGCGTTCTCGACGCGTCGAGAATATGCTCAACGCGTCAAGCCTCTAATTTGGCACGTTCTTGTAGCTACTGGAAATTCTTGACGCGTTGAGCAGCTGGCTCAACGCGTCGAGGCGTTGATGCTTCGACTTCTTCCTCTTTTTGATCCAGTCGTGCTTAAAAATCTCCCCTTGCTTTTACACTTAACCTGTAATGGTGAAAAAACACTACCAAACACCGTAAGACATTCTAAACAAGTGTAAAACCATGTCCTAATGAGAAAACAAGGGAAACACGAATTAAATAGGCACGATTAAAGAACTTAGTTACTGAGATGATTCAAAATAACTATAAAAATATGCACAAATGTGATAACATCAATAGAACAGATAGTACCTTGTAATAGAGTCAATAGTTCTCGAAACAAAAATTAAAGGCTAAAGTGTCATCCCGCACCATGAACCATTTTCAATTATTCATGTCGCACCCTGATCTTTCAAAACGTATATTTAGATCCACAAACCATTTTTTTTCGCCTAGAACTTTTTATAGTTTTCCAGGTTACCTGATGATATGGCGACGGTTTCGGGCTGATTTGGAGTCCATGTCAGCTTTATTAAAAATAAAATATATGAGATGGAGTCCACATAAGCTTTATTAATTAAAAAAAAATGAATAATGAAGTCAGATAAAATGTTTGTTCAGCAGCGACTCCCAGCTCCGACTTCCTCTCCCAGCTCCGACTTCGACGACTTCTCCGCATTCAGATACAAAGGTTTTTTCAGCAGCGATGAGGAAACAAAAGATGAAGACGACGACGACGATAGGGCCACTATTTTCTCATCAGTGTCATTCTCATTTTCGTTCAACACTACTACTGATTGATCATGTGACGTTATGGAATAGGTAAAAATACAGAAAAGAATAGACAAACTATTTCACCTCTCTCTCAACACTAGATAGCTGGTCGAATTGGTCTTTTGTATCCTGGATATTCTCCTCAGTACAACAGCAAAAGTGTCTTTGTCCTGAATAAAAATCATCAAACCCAGTTATATTAAGGGTGGAAAGCGTGCAGTATCATAGATACAATCATACAAAATGTTGTGATATGCTAAATGTGGTTCTGTCGTGTTCATGTAACAGAATTTATCAAGCTGTACATGATGCATCATCTGGACAGACAACTTCTCCAGTCGGTATAAGAAGACGAAGAAGAGAGGTGTTTTGCTGTATCGATACACAGAACGGATTTTTACAGCGGCATTGATGGATTCTGTGTACGAATCATTTAAGGATGAAAATGGGTGTTTGTACATGTGCTACAGCAGCGAGAAAACCTTTGGTGCTATAGCTCCCAATTAAGTTGCGTCACTCACGTTTTACATATAACTCTATTGACATGTTTGTGCTAAGTGAACTGTGGTGACCTCATTGGTATTATCTACATTCTTTAAGATTTGTTTGCAATATGGACATCTTCTACATCCTCAGTAGCCTGCGCACGTCCAGGCAACTGGTGCACTGAAACAGGAGGAAAGATATAGATGAAGACGAATCAAAAGATCCATTCTCAACAAGGTTTGGGACTGATGTGGAGTGGTTTATTCCATCGTTGGAAAAAGTAGTTGTAAAGTGATAAGTTTCTCACAGGAGGGGAACTTGGTTTTGGAGGGACGATTCAAAGCGATAACAATCGGTGATATATTTGTATAGCAGGGCACTTCAATCGGTGAAAGAAGAAGAATACGAAAACAAATAATAAAAAATTCTATGTCAGGAATATTATTACCGGTAACCTGTAGGAAACCTGTAAAAAATTTAGGCGAAAAAAAAAATTAATGATTTGTGAATCTAAATATCACTTATTAAATATCATGGTGCGGCATGAATAATCAGGAATGCTTCATGGTGCGGGATGACACTTTAGAAAAAATTAAATAAAGAGTTAATTACCGAAATAGTCCCTTGACTATAGCGAAATTATCAATTTGGTCCTCAACAATTTTTCTTACCCAATTAAGTCCTCGACTTTGAAAATGTTAACCATTTTGGTCCTCCGTTTATTTAGGTGTTAGAAATCTGTTTAAGTGGAGGGCATTAATGGAATTTTACTTGATGAACGGGCTGCCCATACTGCCTACGCACTGTGTTTACAACAAAGGGAGAAATCCCCAATTTGTTTAACTAACATAGAGCTTTCAATTTCAATACTCTGGTTATGGAACAACCTAGAAACAGGAAATCATGGAAGATCTACACAAATTCACTAACTCTAAGGCCTGGAAGAGGTGATATCTCCTCCACGGCAAGGAGAAGAACAACCGCCCGGTGTTTGGAAGAGATGATGTTTTCAAGCGAATTCTTTTTTTTTTTTTTGTTTGAGAATTACTAAGAGCATTATTACTTCAAAGATCTGCGCAATCTGAGTTCAAAGTTGTAATATAGGGCAAACAAATACATTGCAAAGATTGAATTTTTACACTTATTTGTGGTGTTGACAGATGTGGGAGATTGGATGATTGAATGGGTCTTCTCATGCGCAGATCTGTTGAGGCACAAATTGTTCATGGGTCTTCTCAATTTACTTCAAAGATGATTAGTAAATTGAGAGAAAGAAACCAATTCATTCATCCAATCTCAACAGATGATCAGTAAATTGAGAGAAAGAAACCCCAAAAAAAATTTAAAAATCATTGTTTGTTTGCAGGGGAATTTGGGGTGGGCGTTGATGCAGCAAAGAAACTACATAGAAGCAGAAGATGCATACAGAAGGACTTTAGCAATAGCGCCGGAAAACAACAAGATGTGTAATCTGGGGATTTGCTTGATGCAGCAAGGGAGAGTGAGGGAAGCTAAAGAGACTCCGCCGCATAAAACCGGCAACGGCGAACGACCCCAGAGGCGTAGATTCTCACCTCAAAACCTACGAGAGAGCGCAACAGATGCTTTAGGATCTGGAATCCGTCACCATGGTTAAGGTTGTCGGGTCCGACCAACAACGCAAGGCTTTCGAATCTTTCTTTGGCTCTTCCGCAATCTGGAAACCTTAGCCACGACGACGTCAGCGTTCCCGGCGACAACAAATCCCCACCACCAAGAAGTGCGAAATTCCGTCAATGCCCTCTAACTTAACGGACTTTTAACGCCTGACCGGATGGAGGATCAAAATGGTTAACATTTTTAAAGTCGAGGACTTATTTGGGTAAGAAAAATTATCGAGGACCAAATTGGTAATTCTGCTATAGTCGAGGGATCATTTCGGTAATAAACTCTTAAATAAATATTTAGAGTTAATTCCACTAGAGATCCCTTGTCTTTGGTGGCAAGTCTAAATTTAGTCCTACACTATCGTTTTTGTCATTTAACATCCCAAACTATTATTTTTTGGAAACTTTTAGTCATTCTCATGACTTTTCCTATTTTTAGTAAGGACATTTTTTTTTCTCTTCATATTTTTCTTTTATTACTTTTCCAATTTCAACCGGTTTAATTGGTTTAGGCCTTTACTAAAAACTGGTTGAAAATATGGTTATTAAAAATCAGAGGTTACCTAAAGTTCTAAACCAATTAAATCGGTTGAAACTGGGAAAATAACAAAAAAAATATAAAAAGACAAAAATGTCCTTACTAAAAATAGAAAAAAATCATGAGAAAAACTAAAAGTGTCCAAAAAATAATAGACTCAAATGTTAAAGGGCAAAAATGATAGTCTAGGACTAAAGTTGAAATTTCCACCAAAGACAAGTGTCTTTGGTGGAATTAACTCTAAATATTTATTTTCAAATAGTACACTAAAAATGAACATATATGTCAAGCTCTACTTTGCAATATGAGTTATGGTCTAGAGGATAATGATTATACAATTATGTATTGGGTTGAAAATACAATTTCTATTAAAAATTTTAAGGCATCAATCAACATCTTTACCTTGTACACCAAGTACAATTAAAAGTGCATACAAAAAGTTTTGGGGTTTGTATTGGTTACAATGTCTTCATTATGTAAAATACTACATAGACTCACACTTCTTACTCCCAACTCCTACTTCCTTTCACAAATCATTGATGTAGACATTTTTCCTGGGACCCACATGATGAAAATATAATATCATATCATTGTTTGTCAAATCATACAGTAAAGGTGGGGGAGTAGAATTTGGGAGTACATGTAGTATAACTCTTCCATTATACTCAATATTGTTGGCTTTCACAGCGTTGATGGTTGCCCGGCAGACCAACACTACCGGATAACTTTGTTTGTGAGTGTAAAGAAAGCGAGAAAATAAAGATAATTTTAGAGAATAACCCGCCGTTATTTCTTTAGGGTGTTGCCCTTAAAAATATGCTGCTCCCAGAGAGAGGGTTCCTCCCCATCCATGGAGATCCCATGTGGATATTTATACATGAATATCGAATCTATACATGGTAAGTAGGGCTGACATCTAGCCAAGGTCAAGGGTAAGTTGGGCTGACGTAAGGGCTGATGCAGCCGTCGATTCCCTACCTTTCCTATCTAAGCGAATTATGGAAACTACCTAATCTGAGCGAAGATTGCTTCCGGAGAATCTGCTGATACGCATTTCGGGGCGTGTACCCAGTCGGGAGCTGTCCCGGCCGCGTGGGGACGCCTTCCTGGGTTTCTACCTCCAGGTAAGAGCATCCCTCCTAGCAAGCCTGGTCGCCCGCCCAAGTCTTGGGGTGTTGCACGGCTGGGGACACACCGCCCGCGTGACCTGTTCGCTCGTCCCAGTCTCTTGAGGCTCGGGATCAGCGACACACCGATCATCGTGACTGGTCTCCCATCAGCATTGCCTTCCAGGGCTCGCTTGGGGATGCGCCTCTTGTGACACCCCAAAAATCCAAATTCAATTCACGGATTAATTGAGTAATTAATCCTATTTCAATTGAGGAATTAATTCCTAAAATCCTGAAATTTAATAGTTGGGGACTAGTATTTGACTAGTTAACTCCAAAGTCAAGTTGTACCTTGAGCTTTGAAGGGAGTTCCCTTGTTCCTTACACTTTCTAATGTTAGTAAGGGCATTCTTGACCTTTCACCTAGTGTTAGTATTGTAACCTAACCTAGTAGACATCTTCATTCTACCCCTTACACTTTCTAAAATTTAGCTCTACCTTCTCTCTAGAAAGGTGAGTAGCTTTTCCTCCAAGCTAAGTTGAGACCTTTCCAAGCCTTCAAGAGTTGCTTCCAAGATTCAACCTTTCACCTATTTGAGCATCTAGGAGGGTAAGATCTAAGCTTATCTTGTGTTTTTGGTTCCATTTTAGGTGTCTTTTCTTAAAGGTAGAATCTTTATGATCTTTTGGTTTGTTCTTGAAGTGGGTTTGGAAAGTGAGCCTTGTGAGGAGCTTGTTGAGGTGTGAAGTGAAGTCTTTTAGTCTACAAGAGGTAACCCATGCTCTACAAAACCTATTTTGCTTACCTATATGATGATTTCTTGGATTCTACATGTGTTTTGCTATGAAATGTGAGTGTTTATGCATTGTCTTGTGAAAATGCATATCTAGAGCTTGTGTTTAGGGTTCTTGTATGCCATTGCTTGACATTTCCTATGATTCAAGTCATTTTGTTGTATTGGGTGAGATTTGTCATGTTTTGGACTTGAATTTGAGCTTGGAGTTGAAAATCCCCGAAGGGATTATTTTTGGACACAGGGATGTACCCGTGGGCGGAACGACGGGCAGAGCCCTACCCCCGCCGCCCACCCGCAGGTACATTGGCCTCGTGGGTAGTGTACCCGTGGGTCCACCCGCGGGGAACACTTCAGTGTTGTGATGGGATTTGTTCCCCGTGATTCTTTTGACTCGGTATTTGGTATTTTGACTTTCCGATGTTCTTTTGTGGAACTATTTGAGTGTCTTCTTGATGTTTCGTATGTCTAGAACTATGTGGTAGGTATCCATGTAGGTCTTTGGTGTCTTGAATCGTGCTAAGTGTTCAACATTGTGTTTCGTTGAATCGTGATGTGTCTTGTGTGTTCCTCGGAACTACCTTTGGTTTATCCGTTTGATAAGCATGCTAGTTTGGTGTCTAAATGCTAGCATGTGTGTTGTTTGTACCTTCCGATTGGTTGATGATAACTTGTGTTATCCACCGTTGTTGTTGTGGGCTGTGACCCATTCCTTGATTGAGTATGGTTTCATATCTTCGTTGTGATCCGTTGATTGATTCCTGTTGAAGTGTGATGCGTGTGTGGCTTTACCTGGATTGCACGATTAGTGGTATGGGACGCTAGTCACCAAGGTATTGCAGTGGTCATCGTGGTGGCCATGATGTGATTATGGAGTTGTGACCTGTGTGTCAGGTTCACGTATTTTCTTGGGAAGGCGTGTGTCGCCGTATGTGTGTACGGTACCTTGTGTACTATGAAATTAGTGGTCTCGTTGGTGGTCGTTGGTGGGGGACGACGGTCCCGGAGGGAAAAGGTTGGACTAAGAAGTACAGGGGTCTTGGAGGTAATGGTTAGAAAGAAGAAACAAGGTTGGGGGTAGCCATAAGGTTGGAACAGTAAGGCAGGCATATCAACTCGTGATGGGTGATGTCACGAGGGCTATTGTAGCCAGTGTTGTGAGTTCTTCTCTTGTGACGTGTGTAGTCACAAAGGCATGTGTTGCCTTGGCATGTGTTTCCGGTTGTGTAAGTCTTATCCTTTTGTGTTGTGCTTGTCGGGTTTTGATCTATTAAGTGATGATAGATCATGCCTTGACTCTTTTGTGAGTCGTGTTGTTCTTGTGGTCTTGGGATGTGTTCCCATGTTTTTTGTTGAGAGTGTTGAGTCTTATGTTGGCCTTGACTCTTGGTTTTACACTTATATATATGTATTCCGTTTCGAAAATGGTTTTACAATTTATACATTACTTATGTCTGTTATTTCACATGTATTGGTGGGTTACCAGCATTATTCGCTGACCGGGCGTCGTCCCATGTTTATTTGTGTTCTTTCAGGTGATGTCTAGACGAGCGCGATGTCTAGTGGCCAATAGTGTAGCTCCTTTCGTTTATCTTACGGCCTGTGAGCCGGTTTAGTTTTAGACTTGTGAGATTTGGGATAGTTGTATACCATGTAGATTTGGCCGTAGCGTTCATCTTTGTTGATGGACGTGGCATAACACCCCTTGACTTGGATTTATGTTTATCCAGTTACCTTTTTGTCTTCCGCTGTGCTAGTTGTTTGTTATGTTATCTGCATGTGTTAAGGCTTTTTATATAGCATGTTTTGGGGGGGGGGGGGGGCGGGGGGGGGGGGTGTTGCACAGTTGGCAGGCTGGCTGCTTGATAAGTGCATAGTGGACTTTGGGGGCGTCTGTTATCATGACCGGGAGGTTTTTAGTAGTTTCCTCTGTCCCTCCTGGTCAGCTACCGGCTCGGCTCCCTTACCTGGCCGCCTGCCTAGGTGGCTAATTTAGGGTATCTATCAAATACAACTCTCAAAATTTTTTGAAATGTACCTAATGCAAAAGACATAGCTAACTTATGTTAGGAATATATCTTATAGATTTTGAAATCATCTAAGTGTCAAAAATAATTTTAGAAGCAGCAAAGATTTTAGAAAATTACTTATAAGCAGCGAAGATTTTGAAAGCAACAAAGATGTTTTTTTTTTTTTTTTAAAGATTTTCTATAAGCTGCAAAGGTTTCGAGAATGTTTCATAAGCAACAACATTTTGAAAGTCAACTAGGAGCAATAAAGATTTCAAGCAGTTGAGTTTTCAAAAATTAGAAGCATATGTGTTTTTTTGAAAAAATTGAAAGTAGCAGAGTATTTTAAAACACGTTTACACGCAGCAAAGTTTTCGATAAGAAATCAAGTTGATAACATAAATTTTAAAATTTGGAGCATAAACTATAAGGGGCATAAATTTGGAGCACAAGTTACAAAGAGCACAAATTTGGAGCATAACCTATAGAGAGTACAAATTTGGAGGATAAGTTACAAGGAACACAAATTTGGAGCACATATTATAACGAGTATTTTGGAGTACGAATTGAAAAAAATAAATAAATAAATAAAAGGAATTCGCTGTGGATGTTTGAAGTAGAAGTTGATATATGGCTAAAACTCTTATGTATTCAAATTCCTATACAAGTTTCAAGAATGATACATGCCAAATAGGGAAATGTTTTAACCGTCAATAAATCATGTTTCCTAGACCAGGTAGTAGGATCAAAATTTCAACACATCAAATCATGGGCAAGAAATAAATTGTTAATTCCAACGGACAAATTTGGATCATCTATATAAGGACATGAAGATGTTGTTCGATATATACGAAAAATAATAATAATCATACGAAAGGTGATGAAATGCCTGACCTGTCACTCATTCACCAAGAAGAACACTCGACCGGCCACCTTTTACACAACAGTCACCACCGCAATCCCGTTTACCAAGTGGGGGGTTGATCTGCTAGGGCCACTGCCCCAGGCGTCTGGCTAAGTATGCTTTTGCATAGCAACTGTGAATTATTTCACCAATTGGGCAGAGGCCGAGCCCTTAGCCACCATCACTTAATATCAATGACAACGGTTTATATGAAAAAACATCGTGTGTAGATTTGGACTGCTTGTGCATCTTATACGGATAACGGTAGGCAGTTTGATAATCGAGCATTCGCGGCATTCTGCATGTAGCACGGGATCCGGCACATCAGCATGTCCGTAGCCTATCTTCAAGCAAACGGGCCGATCAAAAATCTGAATCGCACTCTCTTAGATGGGCTGCGAAAGAGGTTGGAAGAGCTGGGCGGTACATGGGCTGAGCAGCTAGAAAAGGTATTATGGGCTTACCTGACGACTCCGCGTCGGGCGACCGCTGAGACCCCCTTCTTATTAGCCTATGGGTTTGAGGCTAAGGTTCTGACCAAGCTCCAAGTGCCTAGTCGACGCATTTTTCTGTATAACGACGAAGGCAATGATGAAACATTGCAAATTGAGAAGAATTTTCTGAAATAAAGGAGAGATGCGGCCTATGCTCGAATGGCCGAGTACTAGTAAGTAGTCAAGCGATATCAAGATAAAAGGGCACGAGTCTGATATCATCAAGTAGGAGATTTGGTGCTAAGATACCGGAAGGCCAGTTGACTGACTAAAGGAGGGAAAATGGCAATAAAATGGGAATGGTCTTACAAGATAGCTGGGGAAGTTTATCTCGGAACTTACTGGCTGGAGACCACAGAAGGTGAACCGGTGAAACGCACTTGGAATGCTCACCACCTAAAAAGGTTCTATCAATAAGTAGTTAGCCCGGTTTCTTTTTCGAATAGTTCGTTGTAGGTCCCTAGAGGCCAAATACTTTGCTAGTTCGTATTATTTAGCCATTAGCAATAAAGTTCAAGTTAGTTCGTCGCAACGTTATCTGTAATGGGTCGGGATGATCAAAGTTGTCACGTCCTCCAAGCAAGGATGGCTGACTGCGCCTTATCAAGCGGTTTTTTCAGGCATGGAGTTTGGGTGGGCGGCCACTTCGCGAAGGAGCTTGGAGTTGTCACCTCCCCCAGGCGAGGATGGATGACCGCGCCTTATCAGGCAGCCTTTTCAAGCATGGAGTTTAGGTGGGTGGCCACGCCGCGAAGGAGCTTGGAGTTGTCACCTCCTCCAGGCGAGGATGACTGACCGCGCCTTATCAGGCGGCCTTTTCAGACATGGAGTTTGGGTGGGTGGCTACGCCGTGAAGGAGTTTGGAGTTGTCACTTCCTCTAGGCGAGGATGGTTGACTGTGCCTTATCATGCACGAAGTTTGGGGTAAGCGGCCGCACCGAGAATAAGTGTCTCTCAGGGCTCGTTGGCAGTCAACGTTGCCCACTGAGGGACTTGGCTGTGTTTGGAGTTCATTTGTCTCTCGGGGCTCACAGGCAGTCAGCTTCACCCACTGAGGAACTTGGTTATTTTCAGAGTTTGTTCCTCTCGGAGCCCGTAGGCAGTCAGTCAACCGCGCCAGTTTACGAACAGCTAGTCCCGACGCTCAAGAACACTTAGTGAAATTGGAAATATAATAAAGGTGAGTAAAGAAAGGCAGGCAAAAAGAGTTCATTTCAAAAAAACCCTGAGTGGGTAGTCAGGTTCATTGTTACAATAGATATAAAGGAGGGAAGCAAGACTCTAAGACCACTACTCTAGTTAGCCCCCTCCGTTAGTCCTGGGGGAGCATTGACTGGAGCAGCAGTAGTCTGATTCTGACGGCGTCTTAATAGTTGATAAGCAAGCTCGGCTTCGTCCTTGCCATCCAGGTCCAACACCGCCGGTTCGTGGGTCCCAACCAGAGCGTTTGGGTCAGCAGCCAAGCCCAAGAATTTCGTGTCAAACGGAACCTGCTGATCGCCTACCTGTCTGGCCGCCTGATGGTCCAGGTCGGTCGCCCATGGTCATGCACGTGGGTATCTGGGTCCACATTATAATCCGTCAATGTAGCCAGGAGACCATATCGATAAGGGCTAAAGTCGTTATACCTTCTCCGCAAGACATCGTAAATCTCCTTCTGGACGTCAGCCATACCGAGCTGGTAGTCCTCAGTACCCGCGTCTGCCAAGTAAGCTTGACCTTCTAGATAGCGTGCAAGTCCTTCAGCTCGGTCGTCATGACCTTCTGGCGGTGGCGGAGGACGAGTTGACACATCAAAGCCTGCAAGCAAAGGTGGACATTAGTAAAAGCTAAGTATACAATTTTAGACAATCGGGGTGGAGAGATAAAAGGTTACCTGGTATGTGCGGAAGGCGACTCCGTCGAGCAGCAAGTCGGGATCTCCCCCCTCAACGGACTCGAGGTCCTTAGGGAATATCACCTTCTCCAGCCACTCTCTCACAGGATATTGGCCCTTGTGGATGGCCTTTGGGTTGACCAGTATTTTCTTGGCAGCGGGGGCCTCAACATGAGTCTCCCTGGGCCGTTTTATGCCAGCCCGGCAAGGAGAAGGAGTAGCGAATGGACCTATGGGGAGTAGCCGATCCTCTCCGCCTGTTATCTATGGCGGACCGGGCTGAAGCAGTTGATGAACCTCCGATGACCATAGGACCTGAGATGCGGGCAGCTTGCGGTGGGGTGGAGTCGACCGAAGTGGTCGCGCCTTTGCCCTTGTCAGCGGCAGTCAGGCAGGCAGGGCCAGAAACACGAAGTATAACGCGGCGGTCGGCCATGGACGCTTCTGATGATTCTTTGGAAGGAGTAGCGTCGACGGGGATAGGTGCAGCAACCAGCGCTTCTTCGTCTCCTTGCTCGTCCTCTTCTAACTCCTCCGAGGATGACTCGATGTCGTTGTTCCTTGTAGAAGAAGGGAAGGTTAGTACAGGCACTCTACCCGATAAGTAGTCAGTCAGCAGGAAGAGAACCAACCTGTCCTAGAGGCTCCCTCGGGCAGTATACCGGCCCTTATCATAGCCCCTAGTCGCGACCAACATCGGGCCGAAATGAGTTCACCCTCGGTGATCCGCTAGACCAGATCAACCAAGTTATCGAGGCAGGGTGGCCTCCTCTCAAGGCGAAAGTATGACGACTACCAGGCAGTCGGAAAATTGAAGGCCGAATGGTAGTCGGTTGGGCGGACAAAAAGGAACTCCTCCTTCCAACCCTTGTGGGAGGATTCCAGTTTATCCATGAATTTACGACCATCCCGGGAGCGTATCTGTATATGCCCCAGGGCGACCGAGCCGATCGTAGTAAGTCGAAAGAGCTGGTGGAACAAAGGCAAAGAGGCCGACACCTCTAGGCGGTGGCAGTAAGTCAGGAAGGAAACAAGAAGGCGATATGAGTTGGCCACTAGTTGGCCGGGCACGATGCTGTAGTATTGAAGAAGAAGAGAGAGAAACGGAATGACCAACACACGGAACCCACACCGGATAGACTGGTAGTGGATCCCCACATACCCGCCCGCCAGGGGGTCGCACACTACCCGGTCGCCGGGGCGCCGAGTTACCGCCGTCGTGCCCAACAGCCGGCGGGCATGGAGGAAATCCACCTTGGAGATCGTGGAGCGGCGGCGAACTAGCCACTCAAAGTCCTCAAAATAGCCCAATTCCAGGTCAATTGGAGGGTTCATCGGGGCCACAGAAGTGGTGGTAGGAGGGTTTGAGGTTTGACCCTGACGGCTAGTGGCGGCAGAAGTAGAGGGCGGTTGTGAGGAAGACATGGTAGAAGACGAAAAGAAAGCAAAGGAGGGAGGAAAATGAGGGCTAACCTTAAATGACGACGGCCGGATGAGATGGTGGAACTAACTCGGGAAGGGAAGAACGCTAGCCGCCGGAAAAAAGAAGTGAAAGGGTGTGCAAAGGGGGTTATCACTGAAATATTTGGGAGATGAAGGTAAAGAAGTGCGTAAGAAGAGAAGGGAGAACGGCTCGGGTATTCATAGGTATGGCCGGCTGGCCAGATCATGCCACGTGTACTTGATCGAACGGCTGGAGAGTGACGTAACGTTTAACAAAATAGTTATGAAAAGGCGTGTCTCGAGACTATAACCGGTGGAAAAGGAGGGGTTGCCATAATTACATGTCAGTGACCGTAACGATTCTCGGAACCAGTCGGGACAAAAGCGAAACTAGTCAACAGAAGTGCATACCTCCGACTAAGTGCCAGTTCAGCCTAAAACGAGATAGCCACAAGGAAGTCAGGCCCCTAATTACGCACTTGGATGGACATAGAAAAGTGAGGGACTGGTGATAGATACCCAAAATCGGGCACTCAGCCTGGGGATATGAGGAGTAGTCAGGGTCGATTACAGAGGGGCACTTGTTCAAGAGAAAGGGCTTCTCTTTTGGCCCACGACAGCGCAAGCACCCGGGAGACTAGGCCGCCAAGCGTGTATGCACCTGGTCACAATTTCCGGCTGGCTTAGGTGGGCGACCAGGCACAGTAGTCAGCGCGTCCCCGACTGAGCCCTTAGAAGGGTTCGGATGGGCGACCAGGCTCGGTAGTCGGAGTGTCCCTATTTGGGTGCCTTAGCCTCCTTAGCCAGGCTACCCGACCGAGTGCGCACTCCAGAGGCGGTTAATGGCGGATACTGCGGAGATTCTTTTCCTTGTTCGACAAATAGCTTCCTTTTTCTCAGTTTAAGCAGTTACGGTATGAATTATAGTAGATACCCTAAGCTAATGTAGTTATTTTTTCTCCCAACTTACCTTATAGATGATCTATCCCTTTGTATAAAGACCCCCCAGGGTCATCATGTAAGGGGGGGGGGGGGGGGGCTTTTCTTAAATAAGATCTCGTTACTCTACCTCTTTCTCGATATCTCCTAGTTTCACTTTACAACCCAAGTATTTTACTGTAGTGTTGGCCAGCTAATTGGCTACCCTAGGCCGTAAAACCAACAATTGTCGTTCCTACCACTGTTGTTTTCAACAACATTTTCCACCCCATGAATTGACAGTACGGGGTTCTCCATTTCTTCAAGGAAATTAGAGAGAAAAAAAAAACACAAAAATGGTAGATAAGCCTTTTAAGCTTGTTGTTTGATATATACGGAAAATAATAATCCTACGGAAAAGGATTATTATTTCTAGAAATACAAGGAAGGACGAAAGGATATGGTGGATAGGTGGTTAGCACGAGTCGAGTGAATCACTCTTTCCTTAAAACCTTATTTTCCGTCTCCCAAAGGTGCTAAGAGCGTCCTGGCATAGGTTTCCCAGGATAAAACGTATTACGATTCCAAGTTTGAGCACTCAAACAATGGAATCCGGTGAACTAGAGCGCGGGATAAACACAGGAGGCTAAGAAAAGAGAAGAAGCAGAATTTTGAGAGAGAAAAGCTAATTTTCGCTGTGTAAAAAATTTTCTTCGCGACAACAATATATATAGGTGTTGAAGGATTGAATAACATTCAAACATGGCATTAAAACTGATGTTAAATCAATCTTTTAAACCTTTGTAATAGCAGGCCATTACCTGGGTATTAAAACTTTAATTCAAAATTGGAATTAATTCAAAAATTAATTCCGTAACTGTTGATTTACGACTCAGAAAGGTCCAGAGGTTGCGAGCCAAGCTCTTGGCTCGTCAGCTCGCCAAACGTCAGGCCCGAGCCGTTACGACTCGCTAACAAATGGTTAGGCCGAGCCGCATGACTCGTTAACTCCACTCTAGCGAGTTGTTCGTTAGGTCGAACCATTCAGCTTAAGCGAGTTGTTCGTTAGCCGAACCATCCAGTGGCTCTATGTTGGAAAAATATACAGAAGTTTGACATAACTTAGCCCGCAAAGCGGGCAGCCAATTTTCCAAAAGACATTCGTGCCTGTATAAACGAGTCAAGCCTTTTTAGGCTCATTTTGGGACATACACGAGTCAAGCCTTTTCAAGCTCATTTTGGGATTTGATTTGTACCCCCCGCCCCTCCCCAAGGTGCTAGGAGAGTTCTGGCCTAGGTTTCTTAGGATAAAACGTACTAAGATTCTATACAATTCAATAAGCCCTAGAAAGACTCTTGTATAAATAGTGGTACAAACCCACTTCCCAACCAATGTGGGGCAAAGGCTACTTTAAAGCCTTTCCCTTCATTTTTCCAACTCAAATAGGTCTACTTTGAGAATCAATATCTCATTCACTCATTATCCATTTTGAGCGTACAATTTAACAATCTCTTCGTCTCACTACGAAGAACTCGAATCCACTTTGACCGAACCCAAGTTGGAAGTAGATCCCACTAATAATTGTACCACAAAATAGCCACTAAAAATGACATCTGATGTTATTTTTTCCAACACAAGAAAAAAAAAAACACAAGACAAGAGAGCAGAAGTGATACAGTTATTAAAAAAGAAAATATTCTTTAAGTTCAAAGATGCTCATATCATTCTTCATAGATATAGTGTATAGAAAGGAAGACAAATCTTTTCCGTCTCAAATGTTGGACATTTTCTTTCTTATTGTATCACAAATTATCTACTAAGGGTAAATAGAAGAGAGTAACAAGGAGCTATGAAATCCTGAGATTACTGTTGACTTTCATATCAAATTAAAGCACTAAGTCTCATTTATTGTATCATGTACTGGAGTATTGGATATACTGAATTCCTTCTGGAGATAGGGGTAGAGTGGAATAGAAGTATTACATACGCCTTCGAACCACTATAAAAGTTATTGTCCATTATTTTACTTTGAGCTTTACTTTTCTGCATGCTTCTAATTTTCACAATCATTTTAAGTTTTCAAGCACTCACACCTCCTCTCTAGACTTTTTACCGTCCAACCGAGACCAACACTTTATACATGCAATATTCTCTTACTTCCAAAAGTAGATCTTACTTCTGCATCATCAAATTTGAACTTCACTTACTATTTTCTTTACATCAACACAATTTTAAATCACCTTCAAAAGTGAGAATTTAAAAATGAAAGCTTGCAAACTATAATCTATATATCTATATCTATATCTATATATACATAAAAACAAAATCCTCCTATTTCATTTTCCCGCCCAAACTTTTGTAGTCAATTTAGTAAATATTTTATTGGTCAAATAATTAAAGTCATTTTTGCAGAGCTTATTTAGGAGCTTATAGCTTATTTTAAGTTACTAATAAACTATAAGCTCTGTTTGGTAATGTTCCCAAATAAGCTCGTAGCTTAAAATAAGAGTTTATTTTGGAACGCTATCTTATGTAGCGTTTCAAAATAAGCTAGTAGCTTCCTAACTTTTTTTTTTCCATATTTGTCCTTATTATTTTAAAAAAATAACATCCTTTGATCCTTCTCAATTAAAATCCTTTTATCTTCTCCTTTATCCGCAACTTTCACCGAAATTATTATTATTATTATTATTATTATTATTATTATTATTATTATTATTATTATTATTATTATTATTATTATTATTATTATTATTATTATTATTATTATTATTATTATTATTATTATTATTATTATTATTATTATTATTATTATTATTATTATTATTATTATTATTATTATTATGAGATGAAGTAGATTCACAACAATATTGCTACTTCATTATGAGATGCTAGATCATGATTATGCTAATAATTTTATTTCAAAATGTTAATTTTTTTAATGACAAAATGTTAAATTTTAATATGTAAACAAACTAATCTAAATTTTATGAAGATGTCCCTTTTTGTCTTTTTTACATTTATCAGCTTATCAAAAAGCTAATTTTACCAAATACTTTCAAGCATAACATGGTTTCTCTCCCATCTAGGGTTTCTCTCTTTCTCTCCTTTCTAGGGTTTTCGACAGTTCTTGTTCATCTTTTTCGATCGACCGCAACGAACGACGACAGGCAGAATGGCGGCTTCGACGGCACAGCAACATGAAGGAGGAGTGGAGATGTTGTCTGAGCGCTGGGCTGATATGATACTTGAAGATGAAGAAGAGGGAGTTGAGGCCGATGGCGTCTTCCAGCCGTCGATGGGGGAGGACATGCCAGTATATTCAGTGGTAGGGCGCTTCTTGACGGCGAAGATGATAAAAGTAGAATACATGCGGCAAGTTCTAGCATCGGTGTGACAGCCTGTGATGGGGATGCATGTTACGGAGTTACACTCTAACCTGTTTCTCTTTGCCTTCTACTATGAGACTAATATGATACGGGTATTAGAGGAGGGACCGTAGTCGTTTGAAAATCATACGCTAGTATGCCGGCAAGTTTGTGATGGTCATCTTCCGGGAGAAGTAAAGCTAGACACCGTTGATATGTGGATACAAGTCTATGATTTACCTATGGGCTACACATCTAATGTGGCTCTAGAACAAGTTGGCAACTTCGTGGTAACGTACATTCGATGTGATGACTGCTAAGTTGGAGGGCCATGGAAAACGTTCTACCTTGTACGTACCTAGGTATGGTGGACAAACCACTTAAGCGGGGGATGAAACTAATACCACGGGACAAGTCCTGGGGCTGGGTGAATCTAAAGTACGAACGCCTCCATAACTTCTACTTTTGTTGCGGTATGCTAGGACACTTTGACAAATTCTGTGTGAGAGCCCAGGTCTCCGATATCAAGCCAGAATTCTATCCGTAGGGGGCTTGGATGAGGACAGGGCAATCTAAAGGGTCGAGGCCAGTGGGAGCTTCAGGGTTGCTACCGCCGGTCGGATCTACTGGACAGCAGCCGACGATGCAGCTTGACAGCAAAACTCCGGCATCCTCGAATGATGGTCAGGGCGATGTTCTTATGGCGCAACCGCGGCATGGATCAGAGGAAGGAGTTGTGGCCTTGTCCAAACGACGCTGAGCAGCTACCGGGAATCCGACCAGAGGTGGCTCGCCGATGGGTGGTGAAACAATGGTTCAAAAAACGTGCATGTGGCGGGTTCTGGCCCCCAGAACCGCTCAACCCAATGAGTACACTAAGCTGGAACTGTCGTGGCTTGGGCAATCCACGTACAGTTCGTGAAGTAGTGGACATGGTGTCCCGGACGAAGCCCGATTTTGTTTTTCTCATGGAAACCAAGGTGGGACGAATACATGCAGAACGTATTTGTGTTAAGCTTGGCTTTGATAGTTTGTTCTATGTTGATTGTATTGGCTTAAGTGGTGGATTGGCATTGTTATGGAGGAAAAACAACACAGCAAAACTTATGACTTTTTCAAGGAATCATATTGATGTGGAAATTAGTATGGTAGGCTTTCCAAATTGGCGAATGACTTGTTATTATGGATATCTGGAGCGTAGCAGGCTCAACGAGACATGAGATTTGCTTAAATCATTAGTAGCACAGTCCAATCTACCATGGATTTTGGTTGGCACTTTTAATGATCTTCTGTTTCAATGTGAGAAGAGAGGAGGAAACCCACACCCAGATAGTCTCCTTCGCAGCTTTGGGGAGGTTATTGAACACTGTGGATTATCTCAATTACCGATGGATGGATATCAATTTACGTGGGAGAAAGGGAAAGGCACGTCCGGGTGGATAAAAGAGAGATTGGATAAAGTGTTAGCCACAAATACCTGGTGTGATATTGTGACTGGGGTGAGAGTGGCTAACTTGTTGACAAGAACGTCTGATCATTCAGTCCTTTTCCTGAGAATCCATGATCCTATGAGAAAGGGAGGAACAAGGAGAAAGATGTTCCGTTTTGAGAAGGCATGGATATATGATGAGGGATGCAGGACTATGGTGGAGGAATCATGGGGTATGGTGGGGGGGTAGGGGCTTGCAGGAATGTATTATACATTGTGGTAATCGACTATCACAATGGGGAGGTGATCGGTATCATAAGTTTGGTGAGCGAATTATGCAGCTTCGGAAAGAACAGTTACATTTGAGGGGACGCTCGAATTCAGTCTCTTTAGCTGAGTTTCAGCGTCTGGAAGAAGCCTTGAGTCGTGTGGAAGCCCAAGAGGATGCGTACTGGAGACAGAGAGCTAAGCAACACTGGCTTAAGGATGCAGACGCCAATACAAAGTTTTACCACGGGTATGCCTCTCATAGAAAAAGAAAAAACACTCTATCTAGAATTATGAATGATTATGGGGACTGGGTGGAGGGGGGAGCTATGAGGAATGTCATCCTAGATTATTTTGCCAATGTTTTGTGTTCTAGTAATTCTACCAATGGTGATAATTTATTTGGGAGTATTATGCCACGAGTCACACAGACTCAGAATGAGTCACTTCTTCAACCTTTTGGGATGGATGAGGTTAAAAATGCTCTTTTTGAAATGTTTCCTGATAAGGCACCTGGCCCAGATGGAATGAATCTGGGTTTCTATCAACACTTTTGGGATGTGGTAGGTGGGGACTTTTCGAGATTTATCATTGAATGTCTAAATTCACGCATTTTTCCATCTGCATTGAATGAAACGAAGGTTGTGCTAATCCCAAGGAAGAATACCCCTGAATTGGTAACAGACCTAAGACCCATAGCTCTAAGTAATGTGGTCTATAGAGTGATGGCTAAGATGATTACCCACAGAATGAAGCCCTTGATGGAGAATATTATATATGTCTCGTAGAGTGCATTTATACATGTAGACTCATTACTGATAATATCCTAATAGCTGCGGAGGTGGGACATTATTTGAATAGAAAACAATGTGGGGCTGTTGGTTGGGGAGCTCTCAAGTTGGATATGGCTAAGGCATATGACCGTATGGAATGGCTCTTCCTACAAGGAATGCTTAAAGCACTGGGTTTTGATGAGAGGTGGGTGGATCTTATTATGCTGTGTGTGACTACATTATCCTATAGATTTCTGATTAACGGTTCTTGTAGTGAACCGGTGACGCCCACTCGTGGCCTCAGGCAGGGGGATCCATTATCCCCATATCTTTTTATTATCTGTGCGGAAGGGCTTTCCTTATTATTGCAACAGGCGTAGGCTGGTGGTTTAATTCATGGATGCAGGGTCGCTAGGGGTGCTCCCCCAATCTCTCATCTATTTTTTGCAGATGATAGCCTACTGTTTTTCAAAGCCAATGCGCAGGAGGCCACTGAATTAAAAATTGTTTGTCTACATATGAGAACTTGTCTGGACAGGCGGTCGATTATCATAAATCTAGTATTTGTTACAGCAAAAATACATGTGAAGAAGACAAAGATGTGGTGGCACAGATTTTGGGAGTGGTCCAGGCTCCTAATTTTAGAAAATATTTGGATCTGCCAGCTTTTGTGGGAAGGAATAAAAAGGCGGCTTTTGCTTATATTGAGGATAAAATCAGACAAAGGATGGGATCATGGAATAAGAAGCTCCTAACACAGGCTGGTAAGGAAATCTTATTGAAGAGTGTGGCTCAAGCTATGCCTACCTTTTCAATGAGTGTTTTTTTTATTACCGGTATCTATTTGCACAGCTATTGAGCGGAAAATGAATCGTTATTGGTGGGGATCAGGAACTGACCGGTGGTATTCACTGGAAAGCATGTGATAAGTTATGTATTCCCAAGAAGTATAGAGGCCTGGGTTTCAAAGATCTGAGAGCATTTAATTTGGCAATGTTGGGTAAGAAGGCATGTCGTTTACTTACTAACACTGACTCTTTGGTGTCTCGTGTATGTAAGGCTAGGTACTATCCTAAACTTCCCTTCTCTGAAGCATGTTTAGGAAATAATCCTAGCTATTGCTGGGGCAGTATTATGGCCGCTAAAGGCTTGATATCTAGTGGAGTAAGACGACGTATTGGGAATGGAAATTCAACCCTAATATGGGAACATCCCTGGCTCTATGATGGCTTAGACCCTATGATTCAAACAGAGATGCCACCTCAGCTAACTGGTGCTAAAGTCGCGGGTTTAATAGATCAGACTACTGGTTCATGGGACCCTCATATTTTATGAGATATTTTCCAGCCAAGTGACATTCCTAGAATTTTAAAGATCCCGGTTTCCCCAGGGTATGAAGATATATGGTATTAGCATGGGGACCCAAATGGATACTACTCAGTCAAGAATGGTTACAGACTCATGGTGGGTACTTATGAAAACAACACAGCTTGTGATAAGTGGCTCACCCTGTGGAAGCTAAAAATCCCACCAAAGTGGAATACCTTTTTATGGAGAACTATAAGTGATATCCTCCCCACTACCAACAATTTGCTTATAAAGAGGGTGGGTGTTAATCCGATGTGTGCCATGTGTGGAATCATTCATGAGGACACTATGCACTCATTAGTATTGTGTGGTTATGCAAATTCCATATGGGTTCAATCTAACCTTCCACTTCCCCATATTGTGACAAATGTTTTCCATGAATGGTTTAGAGCAATCTTGAATGTTCTAGACACTAATGGAATATTATACGCAGCTGCAATTTTATACAATATTTGGAGGGCACGGAACGGAGCGGTTTGGGACGCTTACTTGCCAATGCCGAAGAAGGTGGTTGCCGCGGCTATAGCTTCCATGCAAGCATAGCAGCAAGTGCATTGTTCAACTGCCGATCGTGTGCCGCCGAACAACGCCGAAACTGCCGAAACACCACACCCGGCGCTGCCCACACAGCCACTGCCAATTACCGTCGCCGGAGCTGCGCCAGTACGGATGAGCCGTTGCTATGTCGACGCGGGGTACCATCAGATGCTGAAGACGACCACAGTCGGAGCGGTCCTATTCGACGACCAAGGTGGATACGTATTGGCCTACAGTGTGCCCCTCCAAAGCTGTTTCTCTCAACTTATGGCCGAGGCTCTCGCATACCAAGAAGCTTTGTCATGGCTAAGAGCTCGTGGAGAACGATCTGTTGAACTGTACACGGATTGTCACACACTTCAGGTCTACTTATCTTCAACTAATGCCCAAGCTCGATCTTATATTGGTTACGCGATCGATGGTTGTAGAGATTACATGGCTATGTTTGATTATTTCTCAGTCAATTTTATTTCTAGATCTCAAAATTATTTAGCTCATACTTTAGCATCTACTGTTTTTAATCATGATATGACTATGTACTGGGATGTAGTCCCGCCTAACTCTATTTTGATTCATCTATAAATGCAACCACATTGGTTCCTTTAAAAAAAAAAAAAAAAAAAAAAAAGGGGGGGGGGGGGGGGGGGGGAGGGGGGGTGAGGGAATTGTAAAAAATGCCCCTCTATAATATGTCAATTATCAATGTCACCCCTGAATTATGAGTGGTGTAAATGTTGCCCCTCAATTATAAAAATTTAAAAAAAAAAAAAGAAAAAAAAACTAGCTTAACATCTCTTTAGTTTTCAGCTCCTAGCTTATAGCTTTTCAACTTTTAACTCCTTTTAAGCTTTCAAGTACCTTTTCAGCTAGGTTTGCCAAACATAGCCTTAATAAAAGACATCAAAGATATACCTTTTTGCATTAATTGAAAATTTTAAAGCTTTTTACCTTTCTTGAGATCTCTTACCATTTTCTAATTTCAATACTAAGCCATTTTGGTCTCATCCATGGGGCATAAATACACTTTATATGACCATACACAACCCATCAACTTTACAACCCCAAATAAGGTTAATTATTTCATTGGCTTTAGCTAATCATCGTCACTTTCATGGCTGCAACAACTGCCAGAAATAATGTAGCAAACAATTGTTTATGATATTTCCATGATCTTCCACAGTTGAGGTTGATACGTGATTTGCACTGGTGAGGTTTTCATTATATTAATTTTTTTTTCTTTTTGGGTTTTGTTTTGTTTTGTTTGGTTTTTATTTTTATTTTTATTTTGTATTTTTCGATTTTTAAACAAGAAAATCGGTTCGTAAGAAAATGCAAATGTTAATTTATTCTTTTTTTGTTTGTTTGTTTATTTTTATGGAGAAGATATGGATTTAGAAAGATCAACTGGGAAATAGTCGAGTTCCTTGCTCATCAAGTGGATAAAATTTGGAGAGGGATGGATTCTCTGTATATGTAAACAAATAGAGAGAGAAGCATGATAGGAATACTGTTAAAACCAAAATGAAATTCAAAGTATTTTTTAGTTGTCAATATAGCGTTGGGTTTTGTTTCGATTCAATCTCTGTGTGTTATAATTTAATATACTTATATCTTTTATTTTAATTATTAATTATGTAATCGAGCTATTATTTGCATCTTGATCTTGATTATACATTTTTTTCTACTATATAAATAATTAGTAATATTCAATTCTCATAACGTTTTTTTTTTCTTTTTTCATTTTTTATGTGAGTATACATTATTTCAATTTATATTTGAAATTATATATTCGTGAACTGTATGAAAGTTATACCCCTGATTTATGTCTGTTTTTTTCGTTAAATTTTTTTGTACATTATGCTATAAATGTTGTACATTAAAATATTTTGGACAAACATACCCCTAGCGTTATAACTTCCGTTATCTTTTCCACTATTGTTACCATGCACATACATCCACCATATATTTTCTTATCTTCTTCATTAATAATAACTAGTATTTGTCCCGTGCGGTGCACGGAAAATATGTTATAAAAATATACCCTATATGAGGTTTATTTATATATAAAATTTTTGTTATTTAATAATTATTATGTGTAAATTCCTATGATAAAATTATGAACATAAATATATTTATAATTAAAATAATACTTAAGGTGGGTGATTACTACAAATCTTAAACTATATTAAAAATTTAGTACATAGTATTTAATATTACAAAATTTTAAGAACTTAGTAAACTACAATAGTAATTGAATTACAATTTTAGAGTCACCACGGATCAAAATTTTAGACCTTTGAGATTTCTAACTCTAGATGTAGCAACATACAATTAACCTTTAAAGACCAAAATCACAATCTTAGTTCGAACATTGATTTTTTCTTCCAAATACTATCGAATTAAGTGTGTAATCAATAAAAGTTGAGAACTAATAATTCGAGTATATAATCTTAATGTTACTAAGAGCATGAGGAGAAATTGTGGAGAATTCACTACTTTTGAGGCCAAAATGCCATGGTGGCAGAAAGAGAACCAAGAGAGAGAAGGGGTGGGGAGCATCTGCAAAGATTGGGATATTTCTCTGCCCAAGAAAAAAGAATTAAGGATGGAGGAGAGAACCAATAGAAAAATGACATGCTTATTTTATATATATATATATTTTTAAAATCAGTTTTGATTTTTTTTCCTTCCCTTCCACATTATTCTCTTTCCTACTCACTCTTGCATTCTCCCCTTAATATCTCCAACTGATAAGGATGCTCTAAGCCTATTTCACGCCAATTAAGTTGGAGAGTGTTGTTGGATAGTATCCGATGAATCTACGAATAACGCATCTTTGTCTCCGTAGTCCTCAATATGTACATCAACAATCTTAAATATTAGGCCGCCTAGCTATGCCATATATTAATTTCAAACTTATGAACTTTGGGGTTGCATGCAATAAAAAGTATATTTTAAATATACTAAGGGTACATTATATATGTATGTAAGGTACTTTCAATATAAAAATACTATATTTTTAATATATTAAAAATGTATTTGATATTCATGATCCATACAATTATGTGGACCATCGTTCACACAATAATTTGCCAGTAGAAATTGAAATATAAATAAATAATATATATATATATATATATATATATATATATATATATATATATATATATATATATATATATATATATATATTAGAAACTGTCAGTGAAAATTATTATTATTATTATTATTGCAATTATTATTATTATTGTTATTGTTATTATAATTAACAATATTATTATGGTCTAGTGAAAATTAAATGTTGATTATCACCATTTAATTTTCACAAGACCATATAACTTTATTATATATAGGATAGGATAGGATAATATATACACATTAAATATTTGAGTTATATGTTAATTATTACATAAATATAAATATCACATTTATAAAAATGATTTACATTATTATTATTATTTAGAATAATTTAAATATCTAAAATCTAATTAAATTTAAAATTTTAATATAATGTATTAATATTGGGCACCTATTTTTTGCGCATCGATAAGGATATAATGCGAAACCAATTTATAAATTGCTATTTCTCTATATTTCTCTATGTATGCATTATTCAATTTATATTAGAAATTTTATTATTTATAGTAAACCTAACTTTATTAGTCTAATAACACAATGCACATAAATAATAATATTATCTCAAATTTATATTACAACAACATAACAAAAATGTTCATAAAATTTTGTCTCGTGCATCGCACGGGTATCATACTAGCATGAGTTTGCACACCTGTATTTAATGCATATTACGTCAATATTACAAACCTGTATTTAACACTTTAATCTTACTATAGTAATTAAACATAAAGTGTAAAGACAAAAATTATAGGGAGAAGAATAATAGTTTCATTTCACTAGCATCCATATACTTATATAAATCTATACTATAATTAAAAGCAAAATCCTATTTACTTGATTTCGCTCAAACAATAGTAAATAGTAAAGGTAAATTAAAAAAGGAACAGAAATATTTCACAATAATACTCTACATCATCATCAATTAAAAATGGAACAAAAATTAGGCAAATTGGAAAAGTTTTCAAAAAAAAAAAAGGTAAATTGAAAAAAAAAAATAAATATTAATAATTGACTGAAAATTAAAAATAGAAAAAAAATGGAATTTGGTTAATTGGAAAAGGATTGAAGATTAATAATTAACTAAAAATAAAAAATGATCCATAATTGACTAAAATAGAAAAGAAAATGGTCAGATGATTGCATTTTAATTTTTCACAATAATATTATACAGTAGAATAAATCAAAGCACAATTATATCATAAATCTTTCACAATTTTAAACAATGGAACAGAAATTAAAAATGGAGCGGAAATATTTTAATAATAATATTCTACACCATAAATTAAAAATGGAAAGGAAATATTATATTTCAATAATAATATTTTACACTATCAATAGTAAATGCATATTTTGAACAATAGTAAAGGTAAACTAAAAATGGAACAAAAATAAAATGGAACGGAAATGTTTCAATAAAAATATTCTACATCATCAATTAAAAATAGAATGGAAATTAGGTAAAAATAAATATCACTGCATCTGATATTCTAATTGACTAATTGACTGGAAAAAAAAAAGAGAATAATTTGCTGAAAATGAATCTAATATTACTAATTGACTGAAAATATAAAAAGGAATGAATATTAATAATTGACTGCAAATAAAAAATGATCTATAATTGACTAAAATTAAAAAAAAAAAAATTGCTATATCATTGCATTTTAATTAAAAATGGAACAGAAATTAAAAATTGGACGAAAATATTTCAATAATAATATTCTACATCATCAATAGTAAATGCATATTTTAAACATAGTAAAGGTAAATTAAAAATAGAACGAAAGTATTTCAATATAAATATTCTATATCATCAATTAAAAATGGAACGGAAATTAGGTAAAAATATCACTACATCTGATATTCTAATTGACTAATTGATTGAAAAAAAAAATAATTGGCTGAAAATGAATGATATTACTAATACTAAAAATATAAAAGGAAATGAATATTAATAATTGAATGCAAATAAAAAATGATCCATAATTGACTAAGGAGAAAGAAAAAAAAAATAAATTGTCAGATTATTGCATTTTAATTAAAATGGAAAGAAAATTAAAAATTGGACGAAAATATTTCAATAATAATATTCTACATCATCAATAGTAAATGAATATTTTAAAAAATAGTAAAGATAAATTATAAATAGAACGAAAATATTTCAATAAAAATATTCTACATCTTCAATTAAAAATGGAACGGAAATTAGGTAAAAATACCAATGCATCTAATATTCTAATTGACTAATTGATTGAAAATAAAAAAGAATAATTGGCTAAAAATGAATCTGATATTACTAATTGACTCAAAATATAAAAGGATCACTAATTGACTGATATTCTACCATTATATATTTTCACCCGAGTCACTCATCCTGATGGACCGAAGGTGTTAGCTCTAGACGAAGATGGACAAGATTGTGTTGCTACTGCCAATGTTGTTTACAAAGAGGTTTCAATAATGTGTAAATACAATCGGTGATATTATGTTTTTTTAAATGACAAAATTTTTATATATCTAGACAAAAAAAAAATACTTTTCATACAAATGAATTAGGATATCCATTCATTCTTATAACTGGGTTGCTAGAGAACGAGCACATTTGCCTAATTTATAAAACATACTGAATAATGATAAATAAAATCTCCAAAGTTACAGCACCGCATGTGTACATCTATACATTAGCTATTAATTTGAGCAATTATTTGCTCAAATTCAATCAATGACAACATAAAAACACATAAACGATCCAAACCATACCTTCAATTGCACTATATAATATTTGATGTTCTCATTTAAATAATTATATATTGATCTAAATATTCTTAATATATTACAACAAATCCATTTCGTGGATTGCACGGGTGAAAATACTAGTGTTAGAAGTAAAAAATAAATAAATAAAAAATAAATAAAAAAACAAATTGACATAATAATAATAATAATAATAATAATAATAATAATAATAATAATAATAATAATAATAATAATATAATAAGAAGAAGAAGGAGGTTAGCAGTAAAAAAGAAAAATCCTTCAAAAAATTAATAATTAATAATAATAATAATAATAAGGATATGGAATTAACTTAATAATAATAATAAGGATCCGGAATTTAAGCAGCCATAATGCTCAAAATAATTACTAATTAATCTAATGGATATGAATATAAGAAAGATTGTGCAAAAAAAAAAAAACAAAAAAAAAAAGGAACAGAATCAGTAATTCATAATTTTGAATAAAATTACAGGCCATTATTTGACTATTAAAATTGCATTATAAATATTTTCAAAAGCAAAGAACAACTCTACCATTAAATATTTTCGATTCTTCTATGGTATTTCTACTATTTCTCCTTATTGTTTAGTAATGGAGTCTGTTTTCATCTCTGACTCTGACCTATCTCCCAGGAATATCAATGCTTTGCGGGTAACCAACACTCGAGTGTTTATTCCATGACTCCCAGGTGAATTGCTCCCTAATATAGTTATACAGTTATACTTACTGAGTATCAAAATATAAGTTTACCTCAAGATTTTACAAAAACTGACCAGCAATGCAATGTAGATTATCTACATATTACATTTATACACTTATTTTAGAACCATATATCGCAAGCTCCCGACTTTGTTTTAAAACTGAATTTTTGTGATATTTGTTGCATGCAAGGAAGACTCATACTATATCATAAGAAACAGATACTTTGATGAATTGTGAAACATAAGTGGTCTGCCCAATCAACAGTTATGGATATCGCATTTCAACAGTTTAGACGGACATTATATCAAAAAGCTATACACTCAATTTGGTAATCTGGAGTGAAGTTTGGATTAACAGTTTAGATATATGATTCACTGTTCCATCTTCCCATACCATTTTTTCCTTCACTATATGGATACAAACTGATTCTATGGAATTGAAATAAAATTTTATACTCTTTAAACCAAATTTGTTGGGGGGTTCTTGGCAGCTTAACTTTACTTTCTCATCTTCAATTTTACACCAGACTCATTTTTCTCCTAAAATTGTACCACTCACTTATCTTATTTTATAAAATTTATCTTTTTTTTTTTATCATCAAAATATTAAGAATTATTTCTTCTTGCTAGTTTTTTTTTTTTTTTTTTTTTGGATCATGGGGGACGGGGGAAACCCGGGGTTCCTCAAGAGCTAGTGCTCTCTCTAACTCCGCGATCACAAATCATACAACTCAAATCCATAAGATGAGCCTCCTCGCTGTAGGATGGGCACGAACTGAAAGTTGCCCATTCCTCCTATAGAAGGGCCCCAATGTTGGCTAGGGAATCAGCAACTCTGTTCTGCTCACGATAAACCGCATAAATAGAGATCTTCCAATTCCTCTCGACCCAACTTATGGCCTCCTCGATAGTTTCTCGAATAGGACCCCAAAGTGTGGTGTTGTTTCGGATCCATTCCACCACCGTTCTTGCGTCCGATTGCACCTCCACGTCCCGAATGCCTTTGTGCCAAGCCCATTGCATGCTCCTTGTAATAGCCTTGGCCTCCATAGCTTCCGGTGAGTCTCCTTCAAGACTACAAGTGAAGCCCTCAATCCAGTTGCCTTTGTGGTCTCTTAAAACTCCTCCAATCCCAGCTTTATTAATGGAAGCCTTTACACTCTCATCAACGTTGATCGTGAACCGGTGGGTTTCTGAAGGTTTCCATTTGAGTTTAATCATCTTCTCCATGACCATATTTCCTTTCATGCTTTCCTCTCTCGCAAATGCACGACGAACAAAACCCGATGAGAGGCAAAGCCCCTTTGATCATACAGAACTGCTAACTTGGCCTTTTCGGGCAAAGAGGGGGTAGGTGGGGGTAGGGGACCCGCCACCTACCCGCGGCCTATTTGGGCAACGCCGGTAGCGGGCAGCTGCCCGCCGGGCACTTGCTGCCCGCCGGGCACTCGCTGCCCGGAATAGTTGCCGCCGGCGGGTGAATCCTCACCCACCTGCTACCCGCTAGTTTGCACCCTAATTCGGGATTTTGGCTTCCCCGTTTGATGTTCCCTCGACCCCCGTGGTGTCCCAACGGACTCCGTCTATCGTGCCTATGTCTAGTTTGATATTTCGGGTACCGTTCGTAGGTCGTATGAGTATTATATATTGAAGGATCATTCTTAGGATTATTCTTAGTATGTGAAGGATCACGCATAGGTTTTGTTATACGTTTCTCCCCCTTCCCAATGTGTTAATGTGGGTTGCATGTGCTTGCTATGTATTATGTGTGCATGATACCCCAATTTGGTTGCGATCAAATTGGCTATACGGGCAGTTGGATGGGTTGAGAACCATACTGACTGTTAACCAGACCGGTTGCGATCGGTCAGGTATATAAATATTATATAGAGCTGCGGTCCACCGTTTGGTTGCGATCAAACGTTTCTACATGAGTTGCAGTTCATATTTCCTGGCTGCGGTCCACTGTTTGGTTGCGATCAAACACTATGATGAGCTGCGGTTCATCGGTCGGTTGCGATCGACCCCTCCGTGTTGCGATACGGGGCAGGGTGCTGCGGGGCCGTGTCAGAGCTATATGCGATGACCCTCATGTATGGGCATGCGATTGGTCCTGTGGCGCCAACAAAGTGTGCTTGTGTGATGAGATATGGGCGAGTTGTTGTTATGAGTGTCTTGGGATGTGACTATGGGATTTATGCTGGGAATCGTATATGTTGGGTTATGGTTATTAATTGTGCTTATCTTTATCTGGCTTGCCTGTTTGTAAACTGTATATGCTTGGTATAACTGTTGTCTGTGCTTAGCTCTATCTGTCGAGTCTATCCCTGTTTTAAAAGCTAGAGTCTCGTAGGATATATCTTCATGCTTCAAAATGGTTTTCGTATATCTATATATATGTCTATATGTATTGTATTTCAACGCGTTGGAGTGGGTTACCAGCATTTCTCGCTGAACAGATATATTTAGCTTTCAGGCACAGAAGAGTAGACAATGGAGCGCGCTAGAACCTTGAAGCGTAGAAGTAGTTAGTTTCCCTTTCGGCCTGCGTGCCATGATTATGTATTTGCATTATTGAGGATAGTAGTTAGTTAGCCTGTGCACCTGAGTTCTCTAGCTCAGGTGTGGCATAGCACCCCGTACCCTTTGTATTATGTTTTGGGAATTAATGAGATTTCACCTTTATCATATAAGCTTCAAAAGTTTAAAAATTTCGGGGTGTTACAATAGTTAATGGGATACATTATGGAACCAAAGTTCTTTTGAATGTCTCTCACTCTTTCTTATACGAGATTGCCCTTCATGTTCAAGTGTAAACAATTCTCATTGATGCTTGCATATGCCATGATTATCAACAAAAGTCAAGGCCAAACACTAACTCATGTTGGGTTATTGCTGAAAAAATTGGTCTTTAATCACTATCAATTATACGTGACTTTTTCTGAGTTATCCATCCTGATGGCTTGAAGGTGTTAGCTCTAGATGATGATGGACACATTGTGTTGCTACTACCAATGTCTTCTACGAGAGATTTTCAATAATGTGTAAATACAACTGGTGATATTATGTGTTTTTTCCAAGATGGCAAAATTGCTATATATCTACACATAATATATCTTCTATACAAATGAATTAGGATAGCAATTTATTTTTATAATTGAGTTGCTAGAAAGCGAGCACATTTGCCCAATTTATAAAAACCCTAAATACTGATATATAAAATCTCCGAAGTTTCAGCACCAAATGCGTACATCTATACATTAGCTATTAATTGAGCAATTATTTGCTCGAATTCAACCAATGATAACATTAGAAAACATAATCGATCCAAATCATATCTTCAATTACACTATATAAAATTTAACTAGTAATTCACCCGCGCGATGCACGGGAAAAAATTATGTTATTATAAATATAAATAAAAAATAGAAAAACTAAAATATTTTAAATTGTTTAATATAATAATATTTTTGAGCTTCCATTGGTCAAGTATTTATTATTTTTATAGAATACAAAATTACAATTAAAATTAAATTTAAAATTAAAATTAAAATATTGTATAGTTAATATAATCTCTAATTATGTGCATATTCAAATAAACTTATAGAGAGAATTTACATAATTACATTGATTTATTCTTAATTGTATTTCATCTATATTATAATTTTCACAATACGAATAATAACTAAGATAATTACATTTGAAAAGCAAATTTCAAATTTTGTATGAGTAAAGTTAAACTCTAATTGAACACATTTTTTATATGATTATATAATATATAGCTATTTTATTTTTCAAAAGTACATTTTTTATATGATTAGATAATATATAGCTATTTTATTTTTCAAATGTTGTGTTTTTTTTTTTTTTTTTTTATAATAAAGGATGTTGTGGCATTAATTGTAACATTAATTACACCCCAAACCATATAGCTTTATTATAGTTAAGATTTTATAATTTATATAATTATATATCGATCCAAATATTCTTAATATATTATAACGAATTAATTTTGTGGATCGCACTGGTGAAAATACTAGTTAAATTTAAAAAATATATATTTAGAAAACACCGTCCTTGTGAAAGTTTACAAGGCATGCATAATTAATTTTTTTTAGAAAAAGTACAAAAGCCAGCCTTTTTGAAGGCTTGCAAGTCATAGTTTGTTTGGTGATTATAAAACTAGACTAGACTTGACCAATATAATTACGAATGAAAGTTAAATTTCAATAATAATTAGATAATTATTTTACCCAAAAAAAAAATAAAATCTTTATATATAATAAAACAAAATTTAAGGCCACAAAATTTTCTTTGTGAAGGTAAATCAAACATATTATTTTTATGAGTAATTATTGTTACAATTAGTATCTTTATCTTTGCTATAATATATATATATATATATATATATATATATATATATATATATATATATATATATATATATATATAATTTAGATTAAATAAATATTTTTATTAATTACTTTATGTAACTCTTCGTTGTCCAATGTTTATTGGTTTGTAATTTTTTTAAAAAAATATTTTGGTATTTGAAAGGTTATTATATACATATCAGAATTTTTATTATAACATTTAGAGTAAATAATAATAATAATAATAATAATAATAATAATAATTATTATTATTATTATTATTATTATTATTATTATTATATTACTATATAATAAAGCAGAAACATTTTGGTAATAAAAAAAATTGTTCATTTCCCACCCATTGGAAACGACAACGTTTTGTCATTGAAATTTTTTTTTGTTTCATTTTTTGGCCAACGAAATATTTAAGTAGTGGGTTAGCTGTTTCCAAAAAAAAAA
The DNA here is from genome assembly GCF_001879475.1 of Ipomoea nil. Taxonomy (NCBI): domain Eukaryota; kingdom Viridiplantae; phylum Streptophyta; class Magnoliopsida; order Solanales; family Convolvulaceae; genus Ipomoea; species Ipomoea nil. The sequence continues at coordinate 77,509 of NW_017619766.1, forward strand.
AAAAGTAGTGGGTTAGGTTTTCAGATGTTATAATCAATTTTTTCATTTACCAATGTACTCATTTATTGGATAATGTACTCAAATAATAAATATATCTAATATTAGAATTAGAGTATACAATACAATGAATCTGAAGTCTGAACATATTAATAATGCATTGAAGAGGTAAAGCAAAAAGGTTGTTACACGCGTAATCCTATATATAATAAAGCCATATGGTCTTGTGAAAATTAAATATTAATAATCAATATTTAATTTTCAGAAGACCCTAATAATTTTGTTAATTATAATAACAATAACAATAATAATAATAATAATTGCAATAATAATAATGATAATAATTTCCACTGACATTTTCTAATATATATATATATATATATATTGTGTGAACAATGGTCCACATAATTCTATGGATCATGAATATCAAATACATTTTTAATATATTAAAAATACGTTATTTTTATATTGAAAGTACCTTACATACATATATAATGTACCATTAGTATATTTAAAATATACTTTTTATTGCATGCAACCCCAAAGTTCATAAGTTTGAAATTAATATATGACATAGCTAGGCGGCCTAATATTTAAGATTGTTGATGTGCATATTGAGGACTACGGAGACAAAGATGCGTTATTCGTAGATTCATCGGATACTATCCAATAACACTATCCAACTTAATTGACGTGAAGTAGGCTTAGTAACATTAAGATTATATTCTCGAATTATTAGTTCTCATCTTTTATTGATTACACACTTAATTCGATAGTATTTGGAAGAAAAAATCAATGTTCGAACTAAGATTGTGATTTTGGTCTTTAAAGGTCAATTGTATGTTGCTACATCTAGAGTTAGAAATCTCAAAGGTCTAAAAATTTTGATCCGTGGTCACTCTAAAATTGTAATTCAATTACTATTGTAGTTTACTACGTTCTTAAAAATTTGTAATATTAAATACTATGTACTAAATTTTTAATATAGTTTTAGATTTGTAGTAATCACCCACCTTAAATATTATTTTAATTGTAAATATATTTATGTTCATAATTTTATCATAGGAATTCACACATAATAATTATTAAATAACAAAAATTTTATATATGAATAAACCTCATATAGGGTATATTTTTATAACATATATTCCGTGCATCGCACGGGATAAATACTAGTAATTATTTATAGCAATACTCAATGTGGCAGTTCACTTTACAATGAAAAGACTAGCTCGAATTTAATGTATTAATGAATCCAATAATGTTTCAGATCAGATACAGTTCAATGGGCCTAATGAGTTGGCTATAAATAGTGGTTTTTTTGTTGGCTCTTCACTCCTTCAGCTGCAATATAAACACACAATAGAAAAGCCATAGGAATTCGTTTAGTAAGAACATTCGAAATACAGGAATTTCAGAGATGAACATCTAGCAAAAGCGAGGAATGTCTGTTTTATGATGAAGAGGTAAACATACCTTATTTATGATCTTCTTAATTGTAAGGTATATTATTTGTGTTAAAGGCTATGAAAATAGTGTCTACCTATTGTGCTTCATTGAATATGCATCATGAAATGTATCTTTTATTTCAAAAATGATGGAAGATCATGAAGATGATGACTTTGTGGTAATACCAAAATTACTCTACTCTATGTCTGCCATTCTCCCTCGAGTTTAATTTTAATTGTTTATTGAACTAACACTTTTTTATATATAATACTACATATAATTTTAGGAAGGATCATTAGGGGATGAAGTCAATAGTGCAAGAAGTTAACAAAGATTGTGATCAGAATACTTTTTTTTTTTTTTTTAATTTAACTTCCATATTTTTCGCAATGTGTTTATGTTTTGTCGTTGTTTACAGAGTAATTTTTGTTATAATTTTTCCATGGTGCTTAAGAAAACTCTCTCCTCAAAGGAATGGCATATCAAATGTAAAGGATGTTGGATATATGCTGGAAAGGAAGCTGTAATACACTCCTAAAAGCATTTGCATTACAAAATTATTTATTAAACAAACATTTCATTTTATAAATCAGCTTATTGTTTACTGAAATAAAAAAAAAAAAATTGATTATTAGTTTTTTAAGAATGAGATTAATCTATTTTTTTTTATGATTGTAATAATTTAATTGTTCATTCTAATATGATTTTGAGTGGAAATTTTTTTTAAAAAATATAGCCAACTAATAAATCAGCTACTAAATTTTAAAAAAAAAAAAGAATTTAAAAATTTAAATCAGTTACTAAATTTCAAGATTGTGCATTCCAATAATATAGCAGCAATGAATATTTTTAAACAACTAATTATAAAACTGATAATTAATAATTGGAAAAATATGTTGTATTTCTCATTTTCGTTAAGAACAATCAATTTTACCTAAAGAATTTTAGCTCACCGAACATTTTCCTATTGTATCCTAAATTTGGTTGCGTTTTTTAAGTAATTTGGAAAATAAAACATTAGTGTTTCAAAACTGATTCTGATCATGGTAACTGGGTTGGTTGAATATTAGTACTGAGTAATTGATTCTTTAAAAGATATCCAAAAATCCCTAATTTGAGGCAAAACTTCGTATGTCAAATAAAATAAAAAATAAAGAATAAAGACATCAACGTTTTGCAGAATCTAAGGAATGGAGAAATAAACTTAACTTTTTTGTAGATCCGAGTGTTTTTTGGAGTAGTTGAGTTCTGTTAAGTCATACCTTCTAAGCTGTCACCAGAGAACCCAACAGAATGGAAGATGAAGGGGGAATATCAAATCGCAGCAGAAAGGAAGATGAAGGGAGAAATCAGAAAGAATCGCAGCAACATAGAAGATGAACTCTGCTACGGGAGAACGCAGAAGATGAAGAGTCTAGATTTAGGGTTTGGATGGGGCCTTATATACGTTGGTCTTATGGGTACAGTATTGGGCTGACTGTTTAGATTTGGGCCAATACAAATATTTAAAAATTGACTTGGTATCATTTGGATTATAATTTTCAGGCTAAAAATTATGTATATGTGTTTTGTGGGCAAATTATTGTGTGGATCGTGAATATCAGGTACATTTTTAATATAATAAAAGTATATCACTTTTGTATTGAGAAGATATATTATTTTTGTACTAAAGGTACATTATATAAAATAATGTATTTTTAAAAAAATCTATTTTACATACATAAATAATGAATTTTTAGTATATTAAAAATATACGGAGTACTTTTTATTTATGGTCCACATAATTATGTGGATCATGGTTCGTGAAATAATAATATGTGTTTTCACTTTAACTTTTTTTTTTTTTGCCAATAATTATTATGTAAAAGATGTATTTATTACATATTATATAATAATATATTATATTTTTTGGCCAAGATAATATATACTATATAATTTATAATAAATTCATTAACTCAAACAAATTATATGAAATATTAAAAATTATTAACGTATAAGTACATTTTTGTGTCTTTTATTTTTCAATTTTGAAATTTCACGTTAAATTTTGTAACATTATTTATATTTTCTCATGAAAAATAAACAATCCTTTATTTATTGTATATAGTTTGATTTCCTAATTTTTTAAATTTGTTATATATGTGCGTGTGTGTGTGTGTGTGTGTGTGTATATATATATATATATATATATATATATATATATATATATATATATATATATAGGGATGCACTCAGGTGCGAATAAGTGCCCAGGAAAGAATATGCAAACGAATCAGCGCGCGACACGTGTCCAGATCTAATAACTTAAAAAAAATGTGGTGGCATTTTCGTAAATAATTGAACATCGAAGTGCAAGTAAAATCACTTACAAGTGCACTTACTTTCACCTATAAGTGCATGTAATTTTGCCTTGTTAGCTTTCACTTCCCGCAAACATTCATGCACCTGGATGTGCTTATAACTATAGGTGCAACTATTTATAACTATAGGTGCAACTACTTATAATTATAGGTGCATCTACTTTCAACTATATGTGCATGTTATTTTGCCTTGTTAACATTCATTGATCTGAGTTCAGCGGGTAGTAATACCCTTGAAAACCACTCGCAAACATTAATGCACCTAAATGCAACTACTTATAACTATATGTGCAACTACTTAGAACTACAGGTGCAACTACTTATAACTGTAGGTGCACCTAATATTGATGCTCAGTGTAAATTTTTACTTGCACCTATAATACATTTTACATGCACTTGTAATACATTTTACTTGCACTTCGATGTTCAATTATTTACAAAAATACCACCGCGCTTTTTAAAAAAAATCAGTGTTTCTCATCCATTAGATCTGGACACGTGGACAGACAGAATTCATTCGTATTTCGCTCCTGGGCGAAGCATTCTGAGTGCGATTCTATATATATATATATATATATATATATATATATATATTAAACAAAAGTCATAATCGCGTAGACTGCATAGGATAAAAACAAAAGAATGTAAATGAATTTTCAATAAATACATTGATGATGGGTGTATTTTTAAGACATTTCACATACTAATTTTTTATTTAGTGAGTGGTGTTTGCTATGAAGATTTTTGTTTAATTCTAATTTTTTTTGTTTAATTCTAAATGTTATATAAAGAAAGAAATACATATCTACTATACTAATAAGAGCCCAAGAGAGTTAGACCTATAATGGATAGAAAAAATGGCGGTCACAGATTTTAATCAAATGAATGGCTCAGATTGATCAGATTTTAATTTTTCTTTAAGATTTTCCTAATTTATCCTTAATGAAAAACTACTCACATTAAGCACAGACTCACGCATCTTAAGCACAAGACTCACGCACCTTAAGTAGAAGACTTATACGCCTTAAGTACAAAACTCACGTACCTTAAGCAAAAAACTCATGCACCTTAAGTTTCAACAACTACTCACATTAAGTACACACTCATGCACTTTAAGTACAAAACTCACGCACCTTAAGCACAAGCCTCACGCACCTTAAGTACAAAACTCATGCACATTACTCACCACACAACTGCACGGGAAACATGCACCCGCACGGGAACTTAATTCTAAGTTCTAATATTTAGTTTTATTTTTATATGTAAAACATGGATAAAGAAATATTAATGAGTGATGATCTGATCTGAGAAATGTAGAAAAAAGTATTAGGACTCTATGTATATGAGTCTGTTTAGAACTTCTTATCATTGTCACACTGTGACTCTCTATTCTATATATTCACATCATCTGATCTCATTGTAATCAAGTTCAGAAAATATAATACAATCAGTTCTCATCTGGTATCAGTTAGCTAGGGTTTTGTGATTCATAAAATTAAGAAGATGCAGCGCTGCGATGGCAACCTTAATTACCGTGGAGGTCAGCAACGTGGCTTCGATGATCCGTTGGGATTTTGCCTTTGAGACTGCTGTCTATTTAATTAACAGAATGCCATCTTCTGTATTAAATAACTCCAGTCCTCATCTCCTGTTACATAAATCCCCTCCTTCCTATCTTTTTCTTCGTGTCTTTGGGTGTTTATGCTACCCTCATCTTCGACCATATAATCGTCATAAGATGTCATACAGGTCTTCTCCATGTGTCTTCCTAGGTTATCCTGAGTCCTTTAGGGGGTACAGATGCATGGACTTACATACTAATAAGATTTACACATGCAGGCATGTCAGATTTGATGAAGAAGTTTTCCCCTTTGCTACTAAAACTTCTTTGCAGGATCTATCTACTCCGTTTTCTGGACCTTGGGTGGAATCTGTTCTCAGTCACAGCACACCTATTCCTGCCGTGTCCAATGATGAGCGGCCAGAACCGCCGCTACCTGCTTCATTCGAACCAGCCGTGGATCCTGGACAGGCTGCCTCGTCGGGTGATCCTGTGGAGCCTGTTGCTCGCCGGCGAGGCCGTCCACGTGGGCGATCCATCAGGCCCAATGTCCGTACTCACTCTATGGCCACTCGCAGCAACGCAGATGCTCATCTTTTTGCTCTAGCAGCTCAAGTGCATCCCACGGAACCCACATGTTACTCTCAAGCTGTCAAATATCCTGAGTGGCGTGAAGCCATGGACCAAGAATTCAATGCTCTCCTGCATAACCACACATGGTCTCTAGTTCCACCCACTGCAGGTATGAATATTATTGGCTGTAAATGGGTGTTTCGTACGAAGAGAAAGGCTGATGGTGCTATTGAAAGGCATAAAGCCAGGCTGGTTGCGAAAGGTTTTAATCAGGTTCCAGGTCAGGACTTCTTCGACACTTTTAGTCTAGTGGTAAAGCCTACGACTGTAAGACTCCTTCTATCTCTAGCTTTATCATCTGGGTGGTCTATCAAACAGCTAGATGTTCATAATGCTTTTCTGAATGGTAATCTGGCTGAAACAGTTTATATGAAGCAACCCCCTGGTTATATTGATGCTAACTTCCCGAATCATGTTTGTTTGTTAAAAAGATCTCTGTATGGGTTAAAACAAGCTCCCAGAGCTTGGTTTAATCGACTACATACGTTCTTACTATCGGTTGGCTTTCAAGCATCCAAGACAGATGTCTCTCTGTTCTATTACTCTAAAGACTCTGCTTTGGTTTATCTATTGGTGTACGTGGATGACATTCTTGTAATGGGAAGTGATCAAGGTATTATGTCTCAGCTCTTGTCCAAACTGTCTGCTACATTCAAAATCAGAGATCTTGGTGAACCAAATTTTTTTCTGGGTATTGAAACAGTTAAGAGTGACAATGGGATTATTTTATCTCAACAACGGTATATGAATGATATTTTAAAATGGGCTGGAATGTCTGAATGCAAACCCCTTTCTACACCTATCTCTGTCTCGAAAACTGTCCCCTTCAATTCAGATCTATATGATGATCCCACACAGTACAGGAGTCTAGCTGGAGCACTGCAATATCTCACTGTCACACGACCTGACCTATCCTTTGCAGTTAATCAGTTATGCCAGCATATGCATGCCCCCACCATATCACACTGGGAGCAGCTCAAACGGGTACTCAGGTATGTTAAGGGAACAGTTGATCATGGTTTACGCATACGACGGTGCTCATCTAGAGACATTCATGCTTTCTCTGATTCTGATTGGGCTGGTTGTCCTGACGATCGAAAATCCACGAGTGGTTTTGATGTTTTCTTGGGGAGTAATCTTATATCGTGGGTTTGCAAGAAACAGAGAACTGTTGCCAGGTCATCCACTGAGGCTGAATACAAAGCTCTTGCAGATGTTTGTGCTGAGGTTCTATGGATTATGTCATTATTGCGTGAGATACAGATTCCGGGTATTTCCATTCCAAAATTATGGTGTGATAATCTAGGAGCTACATATATGAGTGCCAATCCAATCTTTCATGCGCGCACCAAGCATGTGGAGATTGATTATCATTTTGTTCGTGATCGAGTAGCTTCGGGCGATATCCAAGTCAACTTCATCTCCACAAAGGATCAACTTGCTGATATCTTCACCAAAGCTCTGCCTGGACCTAGATTTTCTTCCTTAAGGGACAAGCTACAGGTTACTAGTATACACTGTGCTTGAGGGGGGGTATTAGGACTCTATGTATATGAGTCTGTTTAGAACTTCTTATCATTGTCACACTGTGACTCTCTATTCTATATATTCACATCATCTGATCTCATTGTAATCAAGTTCAGAAAATATAATACAATCAGTTATCATCAAAAGACACAAAATTAAAATTTATTTGTGGTTCAAGAAATAATGTAAGTACTATAAATCTATTTGTACATATAGTTCTTTCTACACACTTTGGCACCAACTTGAATGCAATTTTAATTTAGTGACAAACATTAATTACAATATAATTTCACACAATGTTGATCTATCTATTTAATTATATATAGTGACAAAGTCATTGTTACAAATAATTACTCATCACGTACAATTATCATTACTTTATTGATGATGACAATACTCAACCTCAATGTGAGAAGGCTAAAGAATGTACAGTTAGGACAACTCCAAGTTTGAAATCAAAGAAGCCTCCAGTGTTGTCAAGGGTAGGAAATATTGTACCCGTGTTAGATATACAATAGTCTAACTATAATAAACCATAGTATACGAGAAACCTGACCTTGTATGATAGCGGAAGCGTAGCCGTGTTGATCTCCAGCCATAGTTGATGTTCCTGTTGTGTTGCCTTAACGGTAGACCGTTAGCCATGTTTTGCCTCAGACCTGACTCAGAACCCTAGATGGTGTAGTATTGGTATCTACTGAGCAGTCTAAATACCGTAACTGAATGTGCTAACATCCAACATCCTGTATCCCATCAATCCAGGATTATATTAGGCACTAGAGTTTGGTGGACTAACAACTTCTAGTTATTCAGTCCAACCAGACCACTTAATAAGCCTAGTCTACTTGCACCACTTAATTAAGGCCCTAATATATAATATATAATATATATTATTTGGGAAAATCTTACATGCTAGTCAAACATTGAAGTCTATGTTCCTACCCAACTACTGCTGATGCTTCCTGCAAGATTGACTAATTCCAATCACTTTTTATTTTGAAGTTCAATGTGACTGTCTTTGGTGGTATTTTGGAAGCCTAAGCAATTGTTATTTTGTACTTAATAGTCATGGTGTTATGAACACCTGTAGATCAAGTTGTTATTTTGTACTTAACTGTGATGGGCTTATGAACACTTGTATTCCAGTTGCTTGAATGAAAATGTTACCAAGCTCTTTTTTGCAAATACAATGAAAATGAACCATTCTTTCTTGTGCCAAATTATAATACCGCAAATATATGAACAAGAATAAATACAACTGCTACTTAAGGTTCACAACCATTATCCAGCTTGATTAAACACCATTTAGTACATTACATCAATTCCAATTGTAAGACAACATCCTAATCTTATTAGAACCTAAAGCTTTTCCTATATAAACAAAAACAGTTCCAGTTAAAACCAAAAGTATTACAATCAATAATAGCAACCCTATATAAATGTTCTTCATGGCAGGTTCAACACGTCTTGATCGAATTTCTTCAAATTGTCAAGTCAACCATTCAATTTCTTGTTCATTCTTGTTTATCCTCTTGAACCACTCGAAAAAAGAACAATTTTCTCTCTCATGTTATAGTTACATTGTGAATTAATCCAATAAAAACCCCAATTTAAAAAAAAAAAAAAAAAAAAAAAAACATTTTTGCTCACCGTTTCAATGGAGCAGACCAAATACCTACGCCCTGAGTTTTGATTTATCCAGGAAGTACGAAGCTTCATATTTTTTCTACATATACAGACTCGGTCAGATACTCATTCTCCAAAATGCTGACCCCTTGTCGTGAAACTTGATCCATACGAAACCTCCATTGTTGTCGCCCACCTTCACTACTACATTAGGGCTCTCTGATTTGGGGAAAAATGATTGCGGCATTACATTGTTGTGAACTAAGACTATAAGGAAGAAAGTAATGTTGAAAGGAGACATTTGTCCTCCCACTTAACGCCCTTTTGACACTAGTAAGACGACTTTTGGTCGATTTAAAGAAAGAACAAGTGTTTTTTTAGTACTACTGACTCTACTTTCTCAATCTAATTAAAGCACAAAGAATCAATACCACCTCCACTAAGGCTCAAACACATGACCTCCCATATAGGAGAACCACGTCATGTTACTAGACTACAAGATCATTGACCAGGAATGTGATTTATGAACGCACTTACTTATTAATTTGATTTCATTATAGAATGAACGTGATGTATGACTTATCCAAACAGGTGTTCTGATATCCTCTTGTGAAATGGAAGTTTAGGGAGTTTTTCATCCCCAATCACATTCAACATGTATATTTTCATGTCTAGCTTCTTTGATCTAAGCACAGATCTCACTACAGATCATGTATTCTTATTCTCCTCATTTCTCCATTAATTATACCTCTGTTTGCTAACTACAACAAAACTTCTACCAACAAGATCTTTCAAGTATTCTATAGCTACTTCCTCCACATTCAAATGCTTATCAGTCCTCAAAAATCCCTCTAACGCCCACAACCTAACCAAATTCTTCACATGGATCTCATAATCTTCTCCAAAAACTCCAAAATAAAGAAAACAAGCTTTTAAGTGATGCGGTAATTGGTTGTAACTCAAATATAGCATTCTTGAACATGCATCATCAGTGGCGGATCCAGAAATTTTGTCCAGTGGGGGTAAAACATTACATTTTAAAAAACAATGAAACACTTAAGAAATATAGTCATAAATAATTAAATATTATTAGATATAGACGAAAAATAAAACTCATTAAAATTTTATAAAAATACTCATAAGAAAATATGAAGCATAACTAATTTGATAAAATAATTCAAATAAAAAAATACATTATAAATTACACATCTCATTATTAATATAAAAAAAGCTTTATATATATATATATATATATATATATATATATATATATATATATATATATATATATATATATATATTAAAAAAGTTGTTAAAAAGCCAAAATAGAAGGGATTCAAAAGAAAGCATATATTGTTGAACAATAAGGGACTCAAACCCCAAGACCCTTCACAGCATAAAACGCGCGCCTTGCTAACTCGCCTAACTTGTATATTGTTTACTTTTATCTGTTTTCATATATTTATATCTATAACATATATATACATACATATATACATACAAGGACTATATACGGGGTGGGGTGGGGTGAGTGGGGGCAGCTGACCCCATTGCCCCCATTGTAGGTCCGCCCCTGTGCATCATTAGAATTGCCAATTACATATTACTCACATTCTCTGCAAAATTCTTACACTTTTCCAACTCTTCTGTCTTGGAAAGAAGACTATCTACTATCGTAATAGTTAGAGGTAATCCTTTACATTTTTTTACTATGTCTCTACCAAGTTGCGCAAACTCAAAAGGGAATTCATTTTTACCAAGCACATTGCAATAGAGATTCTAACTTTCATTGGCATTTAAGAAAGGTATGTTACGTTAATGATAGAGTTACCTGAACTTGTATATTCAACCACCCCTCTGAGCCGAGAAGTCAATAGTATACTGCTCCCATTGTTATCATCTAGAAAGCATCTTTAATTTGCACACTATCCCAAGCAGTACTGCTCCATTTATCATCCATCACAATTAAATACCTCTGTTCCTTCAAGTGTTTTCACAAACTTTCTTCTAATTGGTGTTGGTTATTTCTATGTACATCACCTGATGCTGCAATGACAATCAATTACGTACATCACCTGATGCTGCAATGACAATCAATTACGCATCGGAGCATTTGTTCCACATTATACTCTTGAGGTACAAGAACCCATGCTTGCTTGTCAAAAATGAGAAATAATTGATGGATCTTTATAAACTTTTCGAGCTAAGGTGGTCTTGCATATTCCTCCCATGCCAACGGTTGATACAACTTGTAACTGCTAAGCAGATTGTTGCCTAAGCTTATCCAATATCTTCTTGAACGTCAAACTTTGAAGCATTTTTGGAAAATTTACTCACAGTAATGTCTCTCCCATTCTAGATCAGGTTGTGAAGATGCTGAGCCAAGGAGTAGTCCTCTTCATCAAATCCAGCCAAGGAGTTAAACGTCGTCAGTGATTCTTTCATTATGTGATGAACCCTTTGTGAGCTAGCTTGTATTTACTTTTAATCTTAATCAACTTCTTCTTGAGGGAATCAGTCCGATTAGTGCTTGATTGAAGATCAATTAACTAGCAAATATTAAGTACAACAGGACAGTAAACTTATACAAATATTAAGAACGCATCAGGAACCTTCATAAAAGAGTCAAATTAGAAGAATGCACTTCATGACCCTCAGAAGATATAAAAACAGTTATAGTAGAAGTTCATCAAACTGAGACAAAGACCAATACACTACTAGTAAAACACGTACTCAATATTCACAATTCAACTAATCATTAACCACCATGACTTCTTATTCACCAACTATGCCAACCTTATAAATACTCCAGGAAAGTTAACAGACTCAGATGCCCATTTATCAAGTGAAAAAAAAAAAAAAAAAAATCTTTGAGGGATATCAAAATAACACGTAGTATTAGTGCAACAAGCTTCACTGTCAAAAACCATGTGGTTTACAATGCTAAGAATTAATACATTTATAATAGCATAAGGCTCATGACCACATAATACAACACGAATTAATTCCCTAGTAAAATCTGTACAACTTCACTTGACTACAACCCAAAAAAAAAAAAACAGATTTCCATCAGCAACTTCTTCTGAGAAACAGAAACCATTGCAGTTTACCAAAATATATAACAGTATGATTTGCAACAGAGTATATGTTCTGCCAATTCAAATACCTGGCTAATCCACATTAAACAAATGCAAAAACCACTATGCAGCCATCCATTCATCACTCTCTTCCTCCTCATCCCATTCTTCCTCTGAGTTGTTTTCACCTTCCGTCTGCAATCGATAAATTAAAGTAAAAATGAAAAAAGGTGAACACACAACAGTTAGATAAGTAAGTAAATATGAGATAGAGAAAAATGAGATAGAAGTTAGAGAAAACAGATCAGATGATTATCCATTGCAACCATCAGTCATGAAGAATTCAAGTACCATGAAGTGCATGTTAAATGGTCACACATATATTAGAGGGATAGAAAGAGACCATAATATTTTCCGAACGAACAAGGAGGGCATTTCCATAGTTATTGTATTGCTCTTCTTGAATCAACTTTGAGGAAGCCAGAACGGAATCCCAACAGCAGTTTAACTGAATCAATGCTAGTGTGGCGATATTGGCAAAACCACTAGGGATATCTCGCAAATACATGCATTCACGTAACTCTAAACATTCTAGCGAAGGGAAATGGTCACCCACAGCATTCCAATGTTCCAAAGATGTACCTTCAATTACCAATCTTTTCAATTGACGGAACCCTTCCTCGGATGGTTCCCACATTCTGTCTTCGCTAGCAATAGCATGTATTAGTTTTAGAACCTCTAGATTCGGCAACATACCAATAAGCTTCATATCACTCCATGCCATATTAGTCGAGAAGAATTTGAGCTTCTTAAGATTTGGTAGAAAACCAGTTGACCACGGGATGCCGCTACATGGAATATGGTTGAGATTATGCCACCCTCTGATGCTTAGCTCCTCAAGCTGCCCCAAGTGCACAAAATTATAAAAACAATCTAGATTCTTTTCATTGTATCCACCAAAAATTCCCAATTTTTTTAAATTTGGAATCCTTGTAAACAAATCCTTTGTACAAAGCTTAGAATCCAACCAAGATATATTCTCTAAGTGTCTATAAACAACTGACGAAGTTTCTAATGAAAGAATTCGTTCAATGCAAAAATTCCTTAATAGTGGCATTTTCCTAATTCCAGATGCCCCAGAGGAACTCAATGTAACATGAGCTCCACGAACAATAAAGCTTTGCATATTCCAATGCTCAAAGAGCTCTAAATAAAAAAAATCCGGAAGCATCTAGTGAATAGCTCAAAGCTAAGTATCTCAAATGAATAAGATTTGCAAGTGCATTTAGTACCCTATATCTATAGGAAAGTAGACCTTCTATGTCTACTACTCTTAGTAGTTTGAAGTTTGGAAATAGACGTTCCACATCTACAAAGTAATCAGAGTAAACAACATAAGGACAATGTAAGGAATGTGATTTGTGAAAGCACTTTGTCAAAGCAAGTAGATGAAAAGCTGATGTATCACTTATCCAACGACAAGAGCTTTTCATCTTGTAAAATGAAAATTTTTCATCTCCAGTGACATCCAATAGACTTTCACGTCGAGCTTCTCTCAAACACAAATCACGCAACAGGTCATGTATTCTTATTGTCTTCATTTTCCCATTGTAGCTCCGTTTGCTAACAAAAACAAGACTTCTATCAACAAGATCTTGCAAGCATTCCATGGCCACTTCCTCCATATTTCGATGCTCCTCTGCCCTCAAAAATCCCTCAGCCGCCCACAACCTAACCAACTTCTTCACATGGATCTCATAGTCCTTAGGAAAAAACTCCAAAATATAGAAAACAAGCTTTCAAGTGGTGTGGTAATTGGTTGTAACTCAAATATAGTATTCTGGAACATGCATCATTAGAATCACCATTTACAAATCTACTCACATTTTCTGCAACATAACTCCACTTTTCCACTGCATCCTGTGTCTTGGAGAGAAGACTAGCTACTACAATAATAGCTAGAGGTAATCCATTACATTTCTTCACTATGTCTCTACCAATTTGCTCAAACACCGAAAGAAATTCCGTTTTACCAAACACATTGCAGTAGAGATTCCAACTTTTATTGGTATCTAAGAAAGGCATGTTAACGGTGGAGGAATTTGCATATTCAGCCACCTCCCTGAGGCGAGAAGTCAATAGTATCCGGCTTCCATTATTATCATCTGGAAAGCATCTTTGCACACTATCCCAAGCAGTAGTGCTCCATATATCATCCATCACTATCAAATATCTCTGATCCTTCAAGTGTTTACGCAGACTTTCTGCTAAGTTGTCATTTCTTTGTTCATGGAAAACATTGCTCTGCTTAGGGAGTTCATCATTTGATGCTGCAATAACACAACCAATAAGGCGTTGGAGCATTTGTTCCACATTATACTCTTGAGATACAGTAATCCATGCTCGTTTGTCAAAATGAGAAGTAATTGATGGATGTTCATAAACTTTCCGAGCTAAAGTGGTTTTGCCTATTCCTCCCATGCCAACAATTGAAACAATTTGAAGCTGCTTAGCTGATTGTTGCCTGAGCTTATCCAATATCAGCATGAACTCCTTTTCATATCCGACCATTCTAATATCAAACTTTGAAGAATTTTTAGAAAATTTACTCACAGTAATATTCTCGCGTTCTAGATCAGGCTGTGATGATGTTGAACCATGGAGTAGTCCTCTTCGTCGCATCCTTTCATCTTGTGATGGACCCTTTGCAAGCTGCTTTTCACTTTTAATCTTAATCAACTTTTTCTTGAGGTAATCAGTCTGTGTTACTGCTTGATTGAAGATTCCCCGAAGCCTGAGGAGGGAAGCCTTTATACGAAGACGCTTCCACCAACCCTTTGCTAGATAAATGGTACTCAACTCCATCTCAATTCTTTCTTCGGCTTTGAACATTACATCTCTGATCTGGGCCTCTAAACCTTTCATCGCCGAATTATCATTAGCGATCTCAGATTTCTCAAGAATTTCTTGGAGGATACCAAGATTTTCATGGAGAGAAATTATTTCTTGTTTGTTTTCAAGAGGCAAGGGTGGTTGGGATTGCAGGAACTGTAGATGTAGAGTTCCCATAAGGGACGTTACAGCAGCATAAGCCATTTTCGTGCCTGCGCTAAGGTGATTACAGAAGTACTAGTACTAGAAGAAAAATCAAAGGGGTGTGATAGAATTTAGATAGAAGTTCGTTTGAATTGTCAACGCTACAGTCTAATGATAAATCAAAGATTTTGTAGTAAGAAAATATTATATATACTCCCAATTTTTATTTCAACACATAAAATTTTAACGTACAAACTTGTATTGGACTTTATATGAAAAAAGTAGCATATCCGTGCTCCACATCAAAGAGTAAAATTTAGGAGTATAATTTGAGCGTCTATATAGTAGAACTCTTTTAGTAAAATGATAAATACAATGGAGTATAACTTTCACAGTGTATAAATTTTATTGAGTAAAAAAAATTAATTAATGAATTAAAATAATGGTTCACTTTATTGTTTAAATTAATTAAAGAATGACACCTTAGTTAAGAGTAGAAAATGAAATATATTCCTTGATTTTTTATTTCTTTTTAAGACTTATTGTGAAAACAATCTAATCATTTAAAAGACGTCGGCTAACCAAGAAAGTTTTAGAGAGAAAAAAATACAAATCTGTGTGAAAATTTGTCAATCGTTATATCATGCACCAGGGCGCACAATGCGCATTGGTCCAAAACAACAATGTTTCTATAAGTTGGTGGGAAGTTGACGCGACGGACACCGTTCAGTCTATCTAATCTCGTTATAATTTTTTTAACACTTGTGTTTATATGTATTATGTATTATGTTAGATTATGTGTATTATATTAAGAGTTTATGTGTATTCTGTTATATGATTTGGTACATACAAAACAGATGATTTTTTTTTAAAAAAATTAACGGCAGACTACAATGCATTGTGCACCCTAGTGCACGATATAATTTGCCAAAATTTGCCAGCCAAATCATACACGTAGAGTAAAAATAAAAAATAAAAAAATAAAAAGTAAAAGAAAAAAATATAAGAAAATTAACTAACAATTCTATGATCCATCAACTCAAAACGTCAAAAAGTAAGGATGTTTTTATGATTTTATCCAATTAAGTCTTAGACTTTCGAGATGATTTGGTTCAAGTTATATAACATAGTAAAGAGAATGTAAAAATAAAAATAAAAAATAAAAAAATAAAAGGAATGTAATATTCCAAAAATTATATCCATGTGTAACTATGTTTAGTTTAGAGTTAATTCCAGCAATAGTCCCCTGAGTATGGTGATTTTCCATAATTGGTCCTGGACTTTTAATTTGGACAATTTAACCACCCGACTATTAAAATCTTTCCAATTGTAGTCCTTCCGTTAAATTGGAGTTAAGTGAAAGTTAATTTGAGGGGTAAAAGCGTCATTTCCCCTGAATTCATCATCATCACCGCACGCTGTTCTGTCACTTCTGTCCAGCAGGCAGCGAGGAGAGGGGAAAGCGGCGACGGCGAGGGAATCCGACGGGTTCTCGACTTTCTTTCCTCTTTCCACTCTCCCGTCTGTCTTCATTCATGTGTTCCTTCACAAGCGCAGAAACAATTTTCAGTGTTGTTATCACATCTCTAGCCACCTAAGAACTGGGAATATGTCTGAAATGTTTGGAGTGCCAAACCACTGTGCGACGCCTGTCAAGGCATCGAAAAACTTTGAAGCTTTATCTGACATAAGATCTACCAAATCGTGAGAGAGAAATAGGTTTCCCAACAAGTTAAATGTTGCGAGGAAAGAAAAGTGTGCTACATGAACCCCACTTCCTCCCTGCATAGAATTCGCTTTGAAGCTGCTTGGCGTCTGACTGGATAGATTCCCCTGCAGAATCGCGTCGGAAGCTGCTTGCATGGGAGTTTGAGTGATTGGAGTGGCGGCTTGTGCTTCCTGATTAGTACAGTGTTGTCGACGCCGGAGAGTGCAGCGGCGTAGGTGCTGTGTCTGTGCTTGATGGATTGAGCTATGGAAGGTGCGAAAGGGAGCAATGATGTGTGGTGTTATTCATTGAAACAGAATGTCCAGAACCTTACTCATACAAAGAGAATACAGCCAATATATACAAGAAGGAAGGAGGGAAAAAGAGCAGTTATAACAAATCAGATATGAACATTTACATTACTTCCCTCTACGTATTTTGCCTTGGTGTTGCTTGGCTCTGTTATTTCTATCCATTGGAGCATATCACCAATGCATTTTCTCCTTACAGGCACTGTTTTATTAATCCTCTTATGCACGAACAATTCCACCGTGCATATCCTCCTTCCAGGTGAGTAGAAAGACCAATCCCGGGATCAGGAAGATGGCAGACCAAACCAAGCACTTCCATTCCCACTCAATCTCTTAAAGGTTTTGAGGTTTTGCAATTTGCAGGTCACTCAAATTCTTGTTGTTCATTTAAAGTAGTGTAGCTACCCTGGTCTCTAGGAACTGTCCATTCTTGTTTCACTTTTAACAGACATCTTGATACAATTGTGGTGTAGCAGCTGATCGGAGCTCCATCACTTCTACAAATCTCGTTGCAGACACTTGGATAGGAAATCACGGCATAATATCGATGACTGAATTAGGAACTGAGGCAACTTGTCGGAGTAACTGATTCGGTAGAGTTTACGGCGTCGCGGTCCTCCCATGTTTACTTTCTGGTGATCATCTCAATGACGGTGCAGCCGTGCGACCAGACGTCGGATTCCGGTCCCTAATACTCCTCGCGGATGACCTCCGATGCCATCCACAGTGAACTCCCATGTGGCGGCACAGCCTTATCCCGCCGTTGGACCAAAATCCGTCAGCTTGGCAAGGTCGACCGGCAGCGAGCGCGCGGTGATGATGATTTCCACGTATACAACACGGGAATGAAAGATGAAATATACCTGAGTAAGGGAAATGACGCTTTTACCCCTCAAATTAACATTCACTTAACTCCAATCTAACGAAAGGACCACAATTGGAAAGATTTTAATAGTCGGGTGGTTAAATTGTCCAAATTAAAAGTCAAGGACTAATTTTGGAAAATCACCATACTCAAGGGACCATTGCTGGAATTAACTCTTTAGTTTATGTTATCTTATTTTTCCAAAGGAATATAGCATTTTTCAAGAAATACAACATACCATCCACGTAAGATTTTGAAGGTAATGTGATTTCCTTACTATTTGTAGGTTATCTAACATTATCATGGATATTAACAAATTTTCCTTTTTTATTTCTAATTATTATAAAATATATATTTTATGTTAGCTTGTTATATGTATTATATTTAATTATTTTTAGAATTATATATTTTATTTTATTTTTTATTACATCATGTTAGCTTATAAAATAAATTTGTTTCTCAAGATCAAGATTTTAGTTAATTATATTTAAATCATGCATGTAAGTATATATGATATCATTATCTTATTTATTTATTTTAATTTAAAATTTTATTAAAATATATAAAAATATGTTAAGAGTATTAAAAGTAAAAAATTTATATATAACATAAAAGATAACCCCTAAACTAAATAGATTTACTATACTAATAAGAGTCCAAGAGAGTTAGACCTATAATAGGTAGAAAAAATGGCGGTCAAATTTTTTAATCAAATGAATGGCTCAGATTGATCAAATTTTAATTTTTCCAAGATTTCCTAATTTATCCTTAATGAATATGATTATCCGTTAACTTTTCCGTTAAATATTATATCGTTAACTTACTCATTGATTTCAATAAGAAAGGTCTTAGGTTCGAACCTCATCCCAATCAAAGTTGGCATAACTCTATTTTACTCTTATTAAATTAAACAATAATTTAGTAGCTACAACAAAAAATAACACATATGCGTGGATACGTTTGAAGCCTGAATCATGAATGAGGAAACGCTCTCTAGCCAACGGTTGGAGGAGGATCGCGATCTGCTTGAGCGAAGCACGAAGAAGGCCAAAACCACCTTCGGTGAGGTGGTAGACACCTCGATGGATCTTACGACGGGATTCTCTGCGGAAGTCGATGCTGTTTTGGAGACACCAATTGAGGACATGGGGGCGCCAGTGGCGCCACTGACCATGCAGGTACCAGGTGAGAGGGAAACGTCGAACCCACTAACAATTCCCGTTGTTTCTCAGGTTCCGGAGGTCGCAAGGCGGACCTACGCCCAAACCATGACAGGCCAGTCGGAGGAGACGCCGGGGGACGTAGATGCGGAGGAAGACGAGGACCAGGAGGAAATGTCGGACGAGGAGGATGATGATCCGCTATGCCCAACAATACGTCTGTCGAAGGCGGAGATTAGACAGATCAGGACGCCATGGAGGTTGGCGATTATCGTCAAAGTTATGGGTAGATCGATCGGGTACACGTACTTACTGCGCCGGCTGACGTCCATGTGGAAACCGAAGGGAAAGATGGAGCTAATCGCGATTGATAACGGGTACTTCATAGTGCGGTTTGGAGCGGTAGAAGACCTGGAACATGCATGCCATGTTTGAGGGTCCATGGATGGTCATGGACCATTATCTGATCGTCAAACCATGGATGCCGGACTTCGATCCGTTCTCAGACGTCACAGAAAAGGTCCTAGTATGGGTAAGAATTCCTTGTCTACCTGCTGAGTACTATAGTCTAATCTTTCTCAGGAAATTGGGGAACAGGGTGGGAAGAACGATCCGAGTGGATCAAGCCACAAGCATGATGTCACGAGGGATGTTCGCCCGAATATGCGTTGAAGTTGATATATCAAAGCCATTGATTTCGAAGTTCAAGTATAAGGGACGTGTGAGATCGGTGGCTTATGAGGGCATCCATTTGGTGTGTTTCAAATATGGTATTTACGGACATACACCTGATGATTGCCCCAAAGCAGTCAGACCTGCGAATGCATGCGATGATGCTCCAAACAGAGAGACGGAATGCAAAGGCTCAGGGGAATCACGTGGAGTTATAATCGGAGCAGAACTGTTTGGCGCATGGATGATTGCGCCAGGGCGAAAAAGCAGAAATGGGGGTCGAAAACATGAGAAATCCAACCGGGGAGTTGAAGAAGGGAGACAGGCGGCGATGCATGGCCAGACCCAATTTGCTCAAGCTACCAGATTTGCGGCCTTGGCAGAAGGGGAGGAAGACCGGGACGCTGAGGGGGGGCCTGTTGGGGCAGAGCAGGAGATGGTGGAGAAGCCGGAAAGCAGCTTAGATCCGCGGCAGAGGTCTCACGTAGAGAGGACGGAGGGGAATGTTATGAGGAGACCGAATGTGGTTGTGGTAGAGAAACAGATCCAGAATGCACCACCTGTAGTGCGTAGACCGCGAGAAAATGCTGAAGCCTCGACCACCAGTTCTCAGCGTGTAAATGGAGGGGGTTCTCGGAGGGCGGCGGAGGCGGACGAGCATGTTGTTGTTAGAGGCGAGCAAGGTGGCTTAATTGTCCACTCTGCAAGAGTGGGGGTCGGGGATGAGGCAACCGACCTCCCTTCTCCGGTCTGGCAACACATAAAGGAACACCATACGGACCCGCCAATATGCTACGACAATGAAGGAGATGCGGTGATGGAGATAGACGGGGACCAAATGCCACAAGAGGGTGATGAGGCCAGTATCGGCCTTTGAGGTTTGGATGGTTTTGTCTTCGCCTTTTGATTATGTAATCCCGTTTGGATTTCTGTTTGTTTTTTTCTTATCCTTTAAGTTATGTTTATGGATTTGTTGACATGGAATTGCCAAGGGGCGAGTGGACGGGCGGTCCACCGTGCCCTAAAATTTTTATTGCAGACTTATAAGCCGAGCATCCTAGGTCTTTTTGAACCGAAAGTTTCCGGGGTTCAGGCCAATAATATCTGTTCGAAGCTCGAATTTTCAGACTGGATTCGCGTGGAAGCTGTGGGCTTCAGCGGGGGTATCTGGGTCCTCTGGAAGGAACCAATACATATCCATATTTTGTTTACTCATCCACAGTTCATTTTGTTATAGGTGACCCAGAGCGGGCAACCACCATGGGTGTTTGCGCCGGTATACGCGAGTCCGGCCCATCATCTGAGGCGCCGGCTTTGGAGAGATTTGTCCCAGTCAAAACGGGGCCCGCAGGGCCCTTGGATGGTGGCTGGGGACTTTAATTCCGTTATCACGAGAGATGAAACAAACAATTATGTCTCCTTTTCTGCCCAAAGAAGCTCGGACTTTGTTAACTGGATCAATGAAGAGGGTTTTGTTGACATGGGCTACTCGGGACCAAAATTAACCTGGGTCAAACATGAAACCACAGATGGGGCAAAGGGGGCCAGACTAGATCGGGCGATGTGTAATCTTGAATGGCGCGGCCGGTACCCAGAAGCTGTGGTGGAACACTTACCTCGTGTTGCCTCGGACCATGCGCCTCTATTAATTCGACTCTATGGGAGGCAGTGTTCTAATAGACTAAATTTCTTTCATTTCCAGGCTGCTTGGATTACACACCAGGACTTGCAACAGGTAGTCGGAAGAATCTGGATCCCCGAAGAAAACTTGGCAGATAATGTACGGCGGGTAGCGGACGGTCTCAGTAGTTGGAACAGGGATGTGTTTGGAAATGTGTACACGCGCAAAAGAAGCTTGCGTAAACTCGAGAGGAACCTGCAAACACAACTAGAAGAAACCCTTTACCAGGAAGAACTTATGTGGTACCAGCGGTCCAGAGAAGAATGGATAAAGTCGGGGGACAGAAACACAAAATTTTACCATGCTGCGGCCACAGTGCGAAAATCACGTATCAAGATTTCGGGGCTGAATGATGACAACGGGATGTGGATGCCAGATGGTAATGAGTTGCGGGATCATGTCAGGACCTTCTTTTTAAATCTTTTCACCGAGCCCACCGACGGAGTAGACGTTTCAAGCATTGGCGACACCTTCCCACGCATTGGCCAGACGACTTGGAGGGTGTTTAATAGAGAAGTTTCAAAGGAGGAAGTTTACACAGCAGTTTTCGACATGAAACCTTTCAAGGCTCCGGGCCCGGACGGCCTACCAGCGGGTTTTTATCAACATACGTGGGAAGTTACTGGGGACAGTATCTTCAAGCTAGTCAGGGACGCCCTTAGTACTGGCAGGCTCTCGGAAGGAGTGAACGACACCCTAGTTGCGCTAATACCAAAAGTGCAGGTCCCTGAGACGGTCAAGCAGTTCAGGCCTATCAGTCTTTGTAACGTGAGCTACAAGATTCTAACAAGACAATTACAAATAGGTTGAAGAGGATTCTACCCCAAGTCGTAGGGCCATACCAAAGCTCCTTTGTACCAGCGCGCCAAATCTCGGACAATGTGATTGTGTACCAGGAAGTAATTCATACCATGCGTGAGGCCCGGGGGAAAAAAGGTCTATATGGCTATTAAATTAGACCTAGAGAAGGCCTATGTCCGCCTGTCTTGGGCGTTTATTAAGGACACTCTGAAACGGGTAGGCTTTAATGATATTTGGATTAATGTTATAATGACTTGCATTTCTTCGTCCAGGTTGGCAATAATTTGGAACGGAGACCGATTGGAACAGTTCACACCAACGAGGGGTATTCGTCAAAGCGACGCAATGTCCCCGATTATCTTTGTTTTGTGTATGGAACGGCTCAGCCACCTAATTGCGTCAAAGGTGAATAATAAGGTTTGGAAAGGTATCAAATTGGCCCCATCTGGGCCCATTTTATCTCACCTCTGTTTTGCAGATGACATGGTCCTTTTTACCGAGGCGACATACGAGCAAGTGGAAGTGGTCCAGGAATGTTTAAAGTCCTTTTGTGAAGCTTCGGGGCAGAAAGTTAGTCTTACTAAATCACAAGTATTTTTTTCGAAAAATACTCCTCTCTGAGTTGCACAAGAAATAGCCGCAAAGTTGGGTATCGCAGAAACGAAAGACCTGGGGAGATATCTTGGTGTGCCTTCTTTGCATGGCCGGGTAACATGCAATACTTATGCGGGCCTTTTAGATCGGATTTCTGCCAGACTGGAAGGATGGAAAGCAAAGACTCTCTCGCTAGCCGGGCGTGTCACTTTGGCAAAATCAGTACTGAAGGCCATCCCGATTTACACTATGCAAACGGCAGCTCTCCCTAAGGGTGTCTGTTCGGAGATTGAGAAAAGGACCAGGCGCTTCATATGGGGCCGCGATGAACAATCCGGGAGCAACAAGATGATTCTGGTGGCCTGGGACACAATCACTACGGATAAAACATGTGGAGGTTTGGGCTTGAGGAAATTGCAGACCATGAATGAGGCTTGTATGATGAAACTTTGCTGGAGGCTAAAAACGGAACCTAATGCGCTCTGGGAAAAAACGCTTATTACGAAATATCACCATAGTTCTGGCTCACACCTGGACACCACACGTAGAAGAAATACTTCCAACGCCTGGAAAGGTATAAGCGCGGCTAGAGAAACCTTAGAGAGTGGGCTCACGCATGTTGTTCGCAATGGAAAATCGACTCGTTTTTGGATGGACCCCTGTCTTACACCAAAACCTCTATATGAAAAGTTATGTGGCACCCTGAGCCTCCCAGATCTTTACGCGAACGTGGAAGATTACTGGGACAAGGTAAGAGGCTGGAAATGGGAGAAGTTACAGAGATCTCTTCCCACTGAAGAAATGGAGCGCCTCGCCGGTTTCTGCCTAGCGGATGAGAACATTCCAGACGGGTGGGGCTGGAGTCCAGATCCTCGGGGGTATTTCTCGATTAAATCAGCATATGGGTGGGCGGATACTTCTGTAAGACAGGAAGTTGACAAAGTTTGGGGTCTTATTTGGGCGTTAAGAGTTCCGGCAAGAATCTGGATGTTTATCTGACTGGTTAAGCATGGGAGAATCTTAACAAATTTTGAACGCACTAGGAGACACATCACTTCTAATGAATGTTGTTATATTTGTGCAGGACAGCGAGAAGACTTGGATCACCTATTTCGACGCTGTGACGCCGCGAACCGTATTTGGAAACAGTCTCTACAGCGACGAACGGAGGAGGCATGCGCAACCTCGACTGAGAAAGCTGGCTTACGATGAACCTGCAGGGGGATTGTAAGCAAGGCTTTGGGGACGGATGGCCAGAGCGGTTTGGAGTCAGACTTTGGTGGCTGTGGAAATGGTGAAACGAGGCGGTTTTTAATGGCACCTTTTTGCCATTCGACCAGAAAATGGACTGGCTACGGAGATGCGATGGTGAGATAGCCGCGACTTTTGAAGGGAGAAGCTGGCCGATGCTGAGGCACAATCGGGGAGACGAAGCCATTTTGACGTGGGTGAAACCAGACGAGGGATGGTTAAAATTAAATACGGATGGCAGTTGCAAGAGTGACGGCCAGGCAAGCTGCGGAGGTGTCCTTCGAGATAATCACGGTAACTGGTGTAGAGGCTTCATCTACAAAATTGGTAGATGTTCGAGTGCAATGGCGGAAGCGTGGGGCATCCTACAAGGCTTGCGCATGGCTAAGGACTACGGTGTGCGACGAATAATCCTAGAATGCGACTCAAAGTTGTTAGTGGAGGAGCTAAGGGCGGGTGATGACGGGCAGATTCAACACAATAATATTGTTCGTCGGTGTGTTAAAGAAACGAAGAGGTTCACAGAAGTGAAAATTATGCATATTTACAGAGAACAGAATCAACTCGCTGACAAGTTGGCGAAGTGGGCTACGATGCATCAGTTTGGCTATCACTTACTCGATTTTCCGCCGAGGGAGATTGAGGAGTTGGTTGCCCTTGACAGGATGGGAGCTTCGTCGATCAGACGAATCTCACAACAACGATCTGTTACTGTTATCTAGTTTCTTAGATGGGTATCCCCCTCTTCACTGATCAAAAAAAAAAAAAAAAAACACATATGCATTTCTTTAATTTAGAATTATGTGTCTACAATGTCTTTATTTAAAACAAATTTATTCATTATCAATAAATTAAATAAGAGAAATAATTTCATTAGTTATATTGTCTTTATTTTTCTCCAATATAAAAATTCTTTACATTCAAATTCATCAATTGATTATATTCGCTACGTTGTCCCTACAATGTCTTTATTAAAAAAAATATTCATTATCAATAAATTAATTAAGAGAAATAATGTTATTAGTTATATTGTCTTTATATTTCTCCAATGTAAAAATTCTTTACATTCAAATTCATTAATTGATTATATTCACTAAATTGTCTATTATCTTTTTTGTGCACTATTTTTTTAATTATATATCAAAGTTATAATACAAAATAATGTTATATATTTATTTACCAAGTATTTTATTATTACCATGAAAAAATTAAAAATATATATAATTAATAAAGTCAATCATATTAACTACTTGAGGAATTTGTTGACAAAGAGAGTATTCAAATCACACAACAAATTGAAGTGAGAACTACCTCGCAATGTCCTTGTTTGACAATCAGCAGTTAGCGAATTATATTAGCGGATTTGACCAGCGAATTATATCAACGGTTGGTAAAAAGATATTTGAAAAAATTAGCTGTTTAGATTAACATGTAAAATGACCTAAGGTAATACATATATTTAATTATAATAATAATAATAATAATAATAATAATAATAATAATAATAATAATAATAATTATTATTATTATTATTATTATTATTATTATTATTATTATTATTATTATTATATTAATTGTTTAAAAAAATAAAAAAAATATAATTAATCCAATCATATTAACTACTTGGGGGATTTATTAACAAAAAGAGTATTCAAATGACACAACAAATTGAAGTGGGAAACTAACTCGCAATATCCTTGTTTGGCAATCTGTTAGCTCTTAAATATTAGTATATATTTAATATTTTATGCCCTAATTTTTATTTTCTCTCCCTTATGTCCCGTATTTGGTTTCAACTATACCTATACAATTATTTTATTGACAATTATAATCAATCTTGACTATATCATCTTGCATTTGTAAACTTAGAATTACCTATTTAAATACACAAATTCAACATTTAATTATCTATGCATAAACAATTCCAATATAATCTTACCTTGATATACTTTAAAGTACATATTTAAAAAAAAATTAAAAAACATTGGGCATTATCCCAATCGCGCAATGCGCGTAAAAAACTAGTTTATATTATATACCTTAATTTTCCTTCTTTGTTGTCCACCTTGGGTTGCAACTTGCAACCTCCTACTTTTGCTGCCAAATGGTAGCTTTTGTATTTTTTTTTTTAAAGAAGAATTTAATGCATTAAATCATCAGACAAACAGTGAACAAGAAAAAAGGGTGGAATGTCAATTCATTCCTGACAACCTGACATAGAAACGGCTTCCCGAGCAACAGTGTGGGCAGCACGATTCGCAGATCGCTTAAGAACATCTGGGATAGTAACGTGCCTTGTAGACACGCGTCACCAAAGACGCAGGCCTCGTGATTAGCCGCCAAGCTTGTTTGCCCAAAAAATCCAAATTTGTGACACCCGTATTTTCCTAAAATAAATTATAGTCCCGATATTAAATATTTTTATTAGATGTGAATCATGTGATACCCCGTATTTTCCTAAAATAAATTATAGTCCCGATATTAAATATTTTTATTAAAAATATTTATATATCTATTTTGTAAAATGGGCTCGGATCTATTTAGTATTGTGAACCTGTATCTTTGTACCCCAAATACTCTGAGCCCAAAATGGTTTTAAATCCTAAAAGCCTAGTAATCATCTTTAAGCCCAAAATGTATGTAATGGGTATATGTATATGTAACCCAAAAACTGAATGCCTTGTCCAATTCCTAATCCTAAGCCCAATATATGTATACTGGCAAATTATGTTGTGCATCCGTATGCACCATGCATGGTGCATACGAATGCAAAAACGACGTCGTTTTATTAAAAAGGTGCGTCTCACTTTAAAAAAAAAAAAATCAATTTCGATTCCCAACAACAACATTATATTGTGCAAATATTTCCTGACAGTATCTCCTTCACAAACACCTAGAACCTCCACCACGTCATTTCTTGTTTGGTGCGGCACATTAGAAAATGAATTCATTTATTTTAGTATTATTTATATAAGGAAAAATATATTAATTTATTATTGTAATTTGAAAGTGAGATAATATATTATTGCAAAGATGTAGATAAAACAACAAAAGAATTGTAAATTTAATGATGTGGAGGTAGAATCCACTTTTAAAAGTGAGAAAGAATTTCAGGGAATCTATATCTATATCTATATCTATATCTATATATATATATATATATATATATATATATATATATATATATATATATATATATATATATATAAAAGTAAAATCCTCCTAACAAATTTTTCCCCCAAAACTTTTGTAGTAAAACTTATTTGGTATGTAAACGTCAAATGGAAATTAAATAAATAATAATAATAATAATAATAATAATAATAATAATATAATAATAATAATAATAATAATAATAATAATAATAATAATAATAATAATAATAATAATAATGATGATGTTATTACCTTAAATAAATAAATTATTATACTTTCCTTTTGAATTAGTATTTTCTACCTATAAATACAAGGGCTTCTTCAATCAAAGAATCTCAAACTCATCTCTCTGCTTTCTTTTTGTATGAATTTTCTACATTTTTAACTATATTCTCACGTACTTCAATATGTTTTGCAGTTTATATCGTCTGGTATGAGTTTGAAGATACTTAAGGAGGCTCTGCTTCAACAAAAGGAAATTGAGGAGGAAGAGCATTTGTAACAGAACCCTATTGGTTTAGTTTTTATGGAAGATTGTAGAGATGCGATCGAGGATGATAAAGACTGTAATTTTGATAATTTTATCAGATTTTCTGAAACATAGAGTTAGTATGTTGATTTCGAGATTTGTACATGCCATTCAAGTTTCTATGTTTTTTTTTTTTTTAACAAGCATAGTTCATTTTACAGTATTTTTATAATTTATATATATATATATATATATATATATATATATATATATATATATATATATATATATATATATATATATATATATCACAACTTGAGTAGAGTGTTTGTTTAACCTATTAAAAATCTCGCTATATTTGTTTTTTTTTCTAAATTTTTGTAAAACACAAAACTAATGATTATTTAAAAAGAAGAAATAAATAACAAATACAATTTCAGATTCAGATTTTGTGTTACTCCATTCACATATTAGTATAAATTCTTTAAAAAAGTAATAAAATAAAATACAAAGGAAATATAAAATTTTAACCAAAAATTTAATTAGAGAAACCTCCCAAAAAATCCACGTTGTACTGAACCCAAATAAAAAAATACTGACAATGGCACAATCATAAGGATCAAAGGGAACAATGGAAGACCCAAAAATCCAGACATCATTGATGTATCGAACGGTGATGAGAGACTCAGAAATAGGAATATCATTATGAATGAAAACGAAGATTTTCTTGACACCCGAATTTAGTTTAAGGAGAAGTTTACTATTGAGTACAAATGTTTCCTCAATGGATTTTGTATGTTCATATAGAGTGTATTTATACACCATGGATGAGTTCAAAATGGCACAATATTGAAATTATAAAATGGTAAGAGATCTCAAAAAAAGGTAAAACTTTCAAATTTTCAGTTAATACAAAAAATGTTATAATCGCCGAAAAAATATATCTTTAACTTTAGACAAAAATTAAAAATAAAATCATAAACAATTTTAATAATTGACTATTTCATTTCTATGTTTCTTGAAAAATGATGGGCATGAACAAGCTGACTCATCGTGAAATATAGTAATTAATGAATTACCATTAAAATTAGTATAGTAATGAAACAATTATCATTTGTATGTTGACATTTTTCCCCGTTTATTACCATTCAAATGTTTGATACCAAAAATTATACTATATAAACACAAAATATGCATATATGGTAAATATGCAATTTATATATATATGCCCCTAAGTTTTGGAGATAAACTTGGTTAGGAGGATTTTACTTTTAATTATATATAGAATATAGATATAGATTATTCTCATAATTTTTCTTTCCTTCTTTTGTGTTATTATTATGGTAATTTTATGGTAATGTATTTAAATATTGGAAGAAAACAAATGTTATAATTAATGAAATTATTGTAGTAATTGCAACAATATTTGGTAATTATAATTAATATAATTAATGAAATTGAGAAATATATGATTTCTTCCGTAGAAATATTTGTGACAATTTCATTAAATTATAATTAATAAAATATGAAATATAATTAAAGAAATAAAATTATAAAATTAACAAAACATGAATATTTATAATTTTTTTTAATATACATACATATACTCTTTAAATTTCTAAATATAATTTTTTAAGTATAAATCTATCAATATAAATTATAATTAATGAAATTATATTATAGGACTTTCCTATATACATATTAATAAATATTATGTGTATATACAAAGTATTATACAATCATAGAGAAAATTTCAATTTTGGTCATACGACTATAGGGGTCTTGTTAATTTGCACACCTAACTTTCAAAAGTATCAATTTAGCACCTTGAGTATGTAATTTTTCTCAATTTTGGTCATTCCGATCAATTTACCGGTCAAATTCGACCGGAAAAAGTCATAGGCACAAAAATGGGGGGCAATTTAGTCTTTTCCTGATCGGCTCCTTATTGACCGGACCGTGTTCTTGAACCGGTTCATCAATCTCCTAATTTCTTTGTTCTACTCAATCTCCTAATTTCTTTCACAACCCTAAAGCGAACAGCATAGACGAACGAAGGTGAAGACGAAGGAAGTTGAACACAACGACGAATGGCTATGTCGTCTTCTGGCAGTGGAATGGGTAATGCGTCCAATACTCTCGAAGCAAGTAAGATTTACTTAGTGTTGTAAAAATTACTCTGAAATTGGAGCCTTTCGCACTATTCTGTTTTTCAGAGTATTTCTTGTGTGTATGTGAGTAGAGTATATAGTGTAAAGTAGCAATGGTGATATTCTCTCTGACTGGGCTTTATATATGTTGAGAAGATGACATGTGAGGACCATTTTATTTGTATATTTGTGTTATATTAAGGACATATTATGAGAAAGTTGCTTGTGGGGTTTATCTTTTTGGGGGGGACCACTGTGGGTATCTTTTTCTTGAAATGTCATGTGCATATATTGAAGTTTGTAGTCTAGTAATACTGACATATGCTTTTGCTTTATGTTTTACTGTCTTGGTGCTTTCCAAAAGATAAACTTGGCCTCTTTGAAATTGCTCTATTTCACAATGGAATTATAAATAGGCAAGGTGAAGTGAAGTATTTGGGGGGTGATGTAGAATTATATGAACGTGTGGATGCTAAGGAAATCTGTATACAGTTCTTCAAGGATAAGATAAAAGCTCTAGGGTATTCTGAAATAGGAGCCAACATTTATGATTTTACAACTGAAAGCTTGAATTTACTTCAAACTGACTTTGATGTTGCAAACTGTCTAATCAATGCACACAAAGAGGGGAAAATATTAGAGATATGGGTAGAAACAGTGGATGCTACTGATTTTATTGAAACAGAAATAGATTTCTTTGAATCTGAGGGTGAATGGGACAGTGACTTTGAGCTTGAGGTTGAGCGTTTAAACAAAGATGAGAAGTGTGGTGATGGTAGTACTGATGAGGAAGATGGTAAGGGTGAGAAGGCTGTGTTTAAATCTGAGAGAAACAGGAACAGGAACAGAAACAGAAACATAAAGATTGAAAGTGATGTTGAAGATGGTAATGGTGGCATGGTTGAGCTGGAGCCTGACAGGAACAGGAATATAAACATAAAGATTGAAAGTGATGTTGAAGATGGTAATGGTGTCATGGTTGAGCTAGAGCCTGACAGAAACAAAAACACAACTGATTTTGATGAGATCAACTTCTCTGATGATGCCTCATTAGTGAATTCTGACAATGATGAAGATAATAAGTGGACTATTTTTAGACCTGCCACTGACATGCAAGATCCACAGTTTACACTAGGCATGACTTTTGCATCCAAGCAACAATTCAGAGAAGCAATTAGAAACTATGGTTTAAAAAATGGGAAAGATATTAGAACTCTTAGAAATGATAACCAGAGGGTTATAGTTGAGTGTTCACAACATGGTTGTCCTTGGAGAATAGGACTGAGGAAAGTACAGAACTCTTTGTCTTGGAGGATTCTAAACATGGTGGATGTGCATGAAGGTTGCTGTTGGGTTTGGGAGAACTCTTTAGTCAAGGCAAGTGTTGTTGCAAAGAGGTGGTGTAAGGAATTAAAAGACCATCCTGAATGGATGATGAAAAAATTCAGGGATAAGGTGAGCAGTGAAGAGGGTTTCTATCTTAGTAATCAACAAGCCTATAGGGCAATTTGGAAGGCTAAGAAACAAAGACTAGGTGATGATGAAGACAACTTCAAGAAGATTTGGAACTACCATGATGAAATCATAAGGACAAACCCACACACCACTTGTATTGTCAAGGACAGAGATTTGGTTGATGGATCTGGGCAGAAGAGATTTTTAAGGATGTACATGTGCTGGGATGCTAGCAAACAAGGCTTTAAGCATTGTAGACCCCTCATAGGAGTGGATGGATGTCACTTGAGATGTTCTACAGGTGGGATGTTACTCACTGCTGTCTGTGTGGATGCTAATGACTGCATCTTTCCCCTTGCATATGCTATTGTAGAAGGTGAGAACAAAGAGTCTTGGAGTTGGTTTCTAAGACTGCTCAAGGATGATTTGCAGATTTTAGACCACTGTGAGAAGGATTTCTGTTTTATAAGTGATAAACAAAAGGGCTTAATTCCAGCTTTTGTGGCAGTCTTACCTGGAGTAGAGCACAGATTTTGTGTGAGGCACCTACATTCCAATATGAAAGTGGCAGGGTTTCAAGGCAGAGCACTGAAGGATAATCTGTGGGCTTGTGCTAGGGCAACAACTATGACAACATTCAGTACTGCTTTAAGCAAATTTAGGGAATTAGATGAAGAAGCATATCAATGGTTAGGTGATAAGGATCCTAAGGAATGGTCTAGATCCCACTTCTCAACAGTTAGCCATTCGGACATGTTGGTGAACAATATTTGTGAGTCATGGAATTCAGCTTTACTTGGGGCAAGGGAGAAGCCTATTATTGACTGTCTTGAGACAATCAGAAAAATGTTAATGGCCAAATTCTTCGAACAAAGACAAAAGGCAGCTGGGTGGAACTCAGTTATTTGTCTAAAAATTGTTGGAAAAATGAAGCAAATTGAGAAGCAAGCTGCTAGATATATGGCTACCCAGTGTGATTTTTTTAAGTTTGAAGTCCAACATTTGTATGGAGACCAACAAGAGGTGGACTTGGAGAACAAAAAATGCTCTTGTAGGAAGTGGGATCTCACTGGCCTTCCATGCAAGCATGCTGTGTGTGCTATTTGGAAAAAGAATGGCAATGCAGCAGTTTATGACTTTGTACATCCATGTTACTCAAAGGAGACTTATCTGAAAATATACAAGGCCTCAATTAACCCTATGGCTGGTCCAGATGAGTGGCCAATCAGTGGCCAATCTCCTCTACTGCCCCCTATCTATTCTGCCAAGGTTGGGAGGCCTAAGAAGCTAAGGAAGAAATCTGTGGGTGAGGATGAGCCTGAGAGGCCAAAGTTGAGTGTGGATGGAGTATATGTCTCAAGAAAGCATATACAATTTCACTGCTCCCTTTGTAAGCAAGCTGGACACAATTCAAGGAGATGTCCATCTAATCCAAAGCAAAAGGTAATTTTTTGTTTACAGTATTTTAATATATTGGGGATTTGTAACTAACAGTATTATATTGTTTTATGAAGCCAAAGAAGAAGGTGATTTATTCCACTAAACAAATCCCCATCCACATCACTAAGCAGCAGGGAGTGAGTCAAGAGGTTGGGCAGCAGGAGCATAGAGTGAGTCAGCAGCATGGACTTAATGAAGAGGTTGGGCAGCAGCAGCACCATGGAATCAGTCAAGAGGTTGAAACTCCTGTGCATCAACAGGTTGAAGCTCCTGTGCATCAACAGGTTGAAGCACCATGGAATCATGGAGGCAATGAAGGTCTTGGGGAGCAGCCTACAGTGAGCAAAAAGAAGATCACAAAGAAAAGGGAATCCAACCGTAAGAAACCATATTATACGAGGAGCAAGACAACGATGAAGTCCAAATTTTTTGGAAACAGTGATGAGCCAATCAACTTAGACTAGACTGACTGATGTACTACTTTTGTTTTTTGATCACTGAACATAAGCCTTAACTCATCTACTACTGTTGATTACTTTTTGATATTTTTGGATAAGTGATTATAAACCTTACCTGTTCTTGGAATTGTTGGAAGTTTGAAGGCAAGAAGAATGTGAACATTGTGTTGGTATAATGGAAGTGTGTTTTACTTATAATGGCAGTGTGCTTTACTTATTTAATGGCAGTGTGCTTTTGTGAATTAGGGCAGGCTTTGGTTATTTAGGCAGTGTGCTTTGGTTGTTTAGGCAGTGTGCTTTGGTTATTTAGGCAGTGTGCTTTACTTAAAGTAATGGCAGTGGGGCAGTGTGTCTTGTAAAGGAATGGTTGGTTAATCAATGACAATTCAAATGGCAATAGGATCACTTGTTTACATTAGCAAAAAGTTAACTTCATTACATTACCAATAGGATCACTTGTTTACATTAGCAAAAAGATAACTTCATTACATTACCAATAGGATCACTTGTTTACATTAGCAAAAGGATGGTACTCATCCACATTGACAAAAGGATCACTTGTTTACATTAGCAAAAGGATGGTACTCATCCACATTGACAAAAGGATCACTGACAACAAAAGCTACAACTACTACAACCAATATTACTACCAATTTGTTCAACCACTTCAACACTTTTCCATCCTCCATCGTCTGACCTTTAAGCTTAGTATTTAGTGTTCTGATTTCTTCATCTTGTCTATTTATGCGTTTTAGCAATCCCGGTATGATTCGCTTCGAACGATAGCAAATTGGAGGATCATACCAATCCACAAATCCACACCCCACTTGACTCTGTATTCACACAAAAACGAAACTTTACCAAAAAAATAACAAACTGGGATATTACTGCTTGCAAATTAACCATTAACGAACATACTTGGGAAAATTAACGAACACCATTAATGAATTTGCAAAATGTTGGGAAAGAAAATTTTCTCTTAACCAAAACTAATATTAATTACTTACCATACTACCACGGCATTGCCAAAACCTCCGACCTGGATTCTCATTTGTCCATGAAGTTCGAATCTTTAATTGATGACCACATCTACAATGGTGAATTGGGAACTTCTCTCCAAATTCATTGTACTCAGTACTCGAAGAAGAAGAAGAAGAACTGTAGAAATTACTCATACTCAAAATGGAGATGGGGAATGGCACTGCAAACGGTTCGTTCCTCTGTCTGCTCCACCCTTTCGTTCTTCTCTCCACCCTTCTGTCTACTCTTGGCCGCGCAAAATTAGGGCTTATAGTAGAACAAAACCCAGGTTTAATAGTAAGGGAAGAAGTCGATTTGGTGAACCGGTTCAAAAACACGGTCCGGTCAATAAGGAGCAGATCAGGAAAAGACTAAATTGCCCCCCATTTTTGTGCCTACGACTTTTTCCGGTCGAATTTGACCGGTAAATTGGTCGGAATGACCAAAATTGAGAAAAATTACATACTCAAGGTGCTAAATTGATACTTTTGAAAGTTAGGTGTGCAAATTAACAAGACCCCTATAGTCGTATGACCAAAATTGAAATTTTCTCTACAATCATATAAGGATATGCGTCCGATTAGAATATTTATTTATTTTTTTGAATGCGATTAGAATATTTATTTATTCATACAAAATTTAGAATTTATATTTTTTTTTATTGATTTCTAAGTACAATTCTCTTAGTTATTATTATTCATATTTTTAAATTTAATATATAGATATGAAATACAATTTTGAATAAATCAACTTAATTATATGAATTTTTTCTATAAATTTATCTAAATATATACATGATTAGAGATTATATTAACCATACCAAATTTTAATTTTAATTTTAATTTTGTATGTTATGAAAATAGATACTTGACTAAATATATAAAAGTCCAACTATATTATTATATTGTACATTTTAACATCTTTTTATTTTTTCTATTTTTATTTTAAATTCATAATAACAAAAATAAAATTCCGTGCAATGCATGGATAAAACACTATATTTAAAAAATAAAATTTGATAAATATCATAAATTAATTAGTAAAATATCATTTATGTTTATAATAATTAAATAAAAAATAAATAATTCAACTATGTGAACCAATAATTTCAAAATGAAATTAATATACAATTACAAATAAATATAGCATGATTACATTTACTTTTGGAAGAATGATTACATTTACTTTAATTAGTTTTAATTCCCTTAATGATATGACTTTTCGTTATCAGTTTTTTGATGGGAGACTAAGTGAGTGTTTGGGTTGCTGGAAATTATTTTTTAAAAAAAATACTTACTAATAAAAAATAATTTTAAAATATTTTTTTACCCCTCATAACATGTGTAAATCTTATATTTTTAAAAAATAGAATTTGATATATATCATAAATTAATTAGTACAATATCCTTTTTGTTTATAAATTATAATAATTAAAAAAAATTAAATATGTGAACCAATGATTTCAAAATGAAATTAATATACTACTTTCTCAACCTACTGAAACACAAAGAACCAATAGCGCTTCCATTGAGACTCGTACTCACAACCTTCTAAATGAAAGTCCAACCCGGGTACCATTGGACCACATAGTCCTGGTATAACATGATTAGATTTACTTTAATTAGTTTTAACTTTCTTAATGAAGTGACTTTTCTTTATCAGTTTTTTATGGGAAGCTAAGGGAGTGTTTGGATTGCTGAAAAATATTTTAAAATAAAAATACATATTAATAAAAAATATTTTTAAAATATTTTTTAACCCCTCATAAAATGTGTAAATGTTATATTTTTTTAAAAAATACAATTTGATAAATATCGTAATTTCTGTTTATAATAGGTAAAGAAAAAATAAATAATTCAAAGATGTGAACAATGATTCACGTTGAGTTATTACCGAAAAAATCAGTCTTTAATCACGGTTAATTGTATGTGACTTTTTCGCGAGTCACCCATCCTGATGGTCTGCTTGTTTTAACTCTAGACGATGCTGAATAAAATCCCGTTACTACTACCAATGTCGTCTACAAAGAGATTTTCAATAATGTATAATTCAAGCCATTGATATTATGTTTTTTAATATACAAAGATGACAAAATTGCTATATATCTACATAGAAAATATAACTTCCATATAAATAATTTCTATAACTGAGTTGCTAGACAACGAGTTAATTAGCCCAATTAATACAAATTATAAACACTGATATATAAAATCTCTACAGTTGCAGCAACGAATGCGTATATCTACACGTTAGCTATTAATTGAGAAATTATTTACTTGAATTCAAGCATTGATAACATCAGAAAACATAATCGGTGCAACTCAATTCTTCAATTATATTATATAATATTCGATGTTATAATTTATACAATTGTATATCAATCTAAATATTTTTAAAATATTATAACAAATTCATTCCGTGCAACGCACGGGCACAAATACTAGTCAATGATAAAGATAACCTAAGTAGTAAAATTTAGAATACGTGTATTGTATGACTTTCCAACACTATATTATATATGTCATATATAAGTTCACTTTAGACGTTAGAAATCTCATTCTTAGGTTATCCTTATCCCTGTAAATCTCTCACTTTTAAAAATGAGTCTCACTTCAACATCATTCAATTTGTAAATCATTTACTATTCGCACTATACCCCTGCAAATCCAATCAACTTTCAAAAGTGGACCACAATTTCACATCACTCTAAAAAAATTAATATCTTTTTCTACATAAATATTATTTTCTCTTCAACATTATTAATTTATATCAATATATAAATTACATTTAAATACTAAAAACGAAAATCAAAATCCAAAAACATAATTTTTTATATAAATTACTTTTAAATATTAAAAATAGCAATACTGAAAATCTAAAAATGTAAGTTAAATAACTTAAAAAATTATTCATAATATATATAACCGAATACAAATTATATTACAATTTTTTTTTTATCTAAAAATGTATTACGTAACAAATTTCGATACAATAATTTAACAATAAATTAAATAATAATTAAAAATTAAAATAAATTAGTTACGTAACAAAATAAAAAATATTAACCAAAACTATATATATACATACTAACGTGTATATATATATATATATATATATATAAAAGTCTAACGTGCAACAGCTTTTACCATTTGACAGCTTTATGGCAGCTAGCAAGCTTGCTATCCACATGGCAAGAAAAAATAAAAGAAAATTACATTTTAAAATCCACATCACTTAGAAAGGGGGTCGGGATATTGGTTGGGATAAAGGTAGTCTTATCCTTTATATAATAAAGCTATATGGTTTGGGAAATAATTAATGTTACAATTAATGCCACAACCTCCTTTATGATAAAAAAAAAAAAAAACACAACATTTAAAAAATAAAATAGCTATATATTATATAATCATATAAAAAATATACTTTTGAAAAATAAAATAGCTATATATTATATAATCATATAAAAAATTTGTTCAATTAGAGCTTAAATTTACACATACAAAATTTGAAATTTGCTTTCCAAATGTAATTATCTTAGTTATTATTCGTATTGTGAAAATTATAATATAGATGAAATACAATTAAGAATAAATCAATGTAATTATGTAAATTCCCTCTATAAGTTTATTTGAATATGCACATAATTAGAGATTATATTAAGCATACAAAATTATAATTATAATTATAATTATAATTTTAATTATAATTTTGTATTCTATAAAAATAATAAATACTTGACCAATGGAAGTTCAAAAATATTATTATATTAAATAATTTAAAATATTAGTTTTTCTATTTTTTATTTATATTTATAATAACATAATTTTTTCCCGTGCATCGCGCGGGTGAATTACTAGTAGTTATATAATAATTGTATATTACTCAATACAATTATGATTATAGGCAATGCATCAATCATACTATTTGATGATTCTTAATTGCCCACATGAAGAAATCCCTAGCTTCTAAGACCTCTACACCCTAACTCGATAAGATATTGGTTATTGTTTAATTCATTATAAAAGTTTGGTCCATAAAAATAAAAATAAAATCCAAATTTGAGAATTCCATATTGTAAGAAATAATTATCCTATATGTTCTATAATCCATTATTTATAATGTCAATAATGATTTTTTTATTACAAAAGGGTGCTCAAGTGAGTAGAGTATCATTATTATTAATATACAATAATGGGAGAAGATTATGAGTATCAATTTTGGCCAATACTTTCTTGGTTGATAACTGATAAGGTGCACATAATTGTAATTTGAACATTGTTGATAAGGTCCAAGTGATTATGTATTCCTAAAGTTTGCACAAATATTCTCCTTTATACCAATATATAAATATACTATCCTATTACTCCAAAGAAAAGCACAGCAACATGACTTTTGGAGATCCAGACACTTTTTCATCCCATTATAAATAAAAAGAAATACAAAGTAAAATAGAGAACATCAAAGATAAGGTGAAAACTGAGAAATTCAAACTAGCAACATCTTTGAGAGAGCGGTCCTCAAATAGGGCACAACCGAGACTAGACTAGATTGAATTAATCTCATCGGGATGCAAATGCTAGTGCAGAATTCAGAAAAAACAAAAACGCAAAACAAAATCTACGAAAACCAATCCTGAACAGATGCACTTTACCAAACCAGAAAGACATCAGAGGATGGAATCAAATAGAGGGCCAAATCTGATGGAAAATGAAAGGGCAGTAGTAACATATTCCACAATTCACACACAACTAAACAACAAAAATCTTCCAAAAATAAGAAACCGATGTGACAAGAAGAGATGGAGTGTTAGAGATTTTGACTGGTTAAACACAGTGAGAAGCATCCCTACGAGGCCTAAGTTTAATCAGGATGTGATGAATGAACGAACATCCAATGCAAACTAACTTGAACTGCAATTCAGAAAGTTACAAAAAAAACCTGCAAGTCTGGCTGTGTTGCAATAGTATTCTGTTCTCTTTAGGGAATGACTACCCCAGCCCAAAATGGGGTTTCAACTCTTCCCCTCCAAGAAAAAGTGAATAAGCAAAAAAGATGTCCCTCAGCATCCATAGCTCTTTACCGTAAAATTTGTCGAGTCTAGATAAGGTTGGCCCTCTTCAAAGTCCGGATTGCTCTGCAGTAATAGGGCCATATTGATTCCGCGAGATCCAGGTATTTCTCTGCCAAAATGACTTTTAAATCCTCCATCCTACTTTTTGCTACCTCTTTGTAGTCTATGTTCTTAATATCTAACACAGGCTGCAAAAAGCGTGCTCTGATTTCTTCCTTGATCTTCCCTTGAACAATATATTCATTAGCCAACATGTAGTACGTTGGGAAGTTCTTGACGACTCTTACTGTCTGCTTGAAACAGAATACGTAAAGTGCACAAATGCCTTGGAGCATCTTAATATACAATGCAACAACAAATGGTCCAAGAATCCATAATGGCATCAACTCTTTTGAAACTTCAGCTCCATAAACTAAATTAACAGCCAGGTAAAAGGGTACGCTGCAAAATACAAGAAAGTTAAAATTAAAGATATATTAAAAGCAACTGAAATATACCCTACCCTGTACAACATTCGTATGCTTTTAAGCCCAGTATTTAATTCTGTATCTATTATTTAATTTCTTCACGATACTAATCAAAATAAAAAAAGTATAAAATGTTCATTGATTACATTTACTCATATTCATCACTCAAGATGCAAATACTCAAGTTTCACAATGAGTAAAAGGATTTAGCTCAGTGGTGCTTCTGATTGGCTATATATGGCCGAATAATTTATTGGTAGTCTCAATCAGCAGATCCAAGAAGACTTTGAGCCATGAAGCCCCAAATTTGAATCCATTGACTGAAGAACCATAGTTGTAGATGTAAAAGGTAGAATCAACTAACCAACTCATTAGATTTAAACAAATTACTCAATATATTTATCAAGATGAAATATTAACAAAATTCCATCCTTCAATTTCATGTTGGCATTGATGCTGCATTCCAACAGAACAGAAATTTCAAAACTCAGTTCCTGATTCCTTCACAAATGGGATGGCTAGTGAAACCCATGAAGTAGTTCATATTTCCAAATGCAGAAATCAGTCATAAATAAATTTAGAAAATGACACAAAATCAAAATGGCCTAACTTCTCCACGACTCCACCCCTGTATCAAACATCAGGTGCAATCTATGATATACTGATACAGAGATGGCTGTTGTGTCTAGACACAAGATATGCCCTTATAATGTAAGTGAACCTAATGGACGTCTTGACTTAACCCAATTATGCAGATAGAGATAACGTTGTGTCAAGACAAGTAATAAATTAACCCACTGTAGCCAGTGTATGGAACACTGCACACATTGAAAAAGATAAGAGAGAGTGAGTCATCATACTTACAAGATCAATAAATTTATCTTTATTGTTGCATCCAGACCAATAAAATAGCTCCAAACTGCCTGTAGGATATTGCCTCTTTCTTTCTGTTGCACCAGGTTTTGTGGCTCAACAGCTTCTGTTGAAGATGGTCCTTCAACAGTTTCACCGATTGCCTCGTCTGGGGATGGTGTACGAAGTATTGCCAACCAGTGTTTGAAAATTTTCTGTATAGCGAGAGTGCCACTGGTGGTGTCAACTGTTTCAGAAGTATAAGAAATGGGAAGATTCTGTGCCCTTGGAGATTCCACTGACGTTTCCTCACTCCCTTGGGATACAATAGAAAGCTTGATAGATTCCTTCTTGGTCTTTGATCCACTACTGCCCCCAGAGTTATTTTGGCTACTACTTTTGAAGGCCAAGATCTTCAATACTTTGGCTTTTGGTTTAAGGAAAAGAGGAGCTCCTCCACTGCAAACCACATATCTGGTCAATCCAACACAAAAATTACATTCTCTAACTGTAAATGATTATTCATTATAATCTGAAAATATATATCCTTCTCCTTTTGTTTTTATATACTTTTTAATGATAGGGACCATAGGGTGAGTGGATAGACCATATTATTGGATTCTTCATTTTTTTTTTTAAATGATGATGCATCATGCTTGACTAAACAATTAAAAGTTCATGGCCGTATGTCAGTATAATTCATTACACCAACTTAGAATGTCAAAATTACTTTTCAAAATGAATGACAAGGGAAAGAAATGCAAACATTTCACTTTAATTTTCCATGTGTTTATTAGGGCCATGCTTTAAGCCTTGAACTAACCACATTCCTAGAATTACAACTTTGCTTGTACTCTTTAAGTACCAATAAACCATTTAGTGCCAATTTCTGTAACTTTTAAGACAAACTATTCTAAATTTTAGTTTTTTACCAACTATTGAACTCCACTTAAAAAAATGAAACTGGCATTGCATTGTGTAAAATCAAGTAGCCAACTCCAACAAAATGGATGCACAAAACTCTTCCTATCTTCAGGGAATCTTTCAAGGATTTAAACCATGACCAAGAGGTCACCCCAACAAAAATTGAAGTACAGATAACTGGTAAGTCCAAGGGGTCTTTATCTCTAAATCTCACTACAGGTCTCCCCACCACTCCAAAAGATAATGTAAAACTCAAATAGGCCAAGAAACCATGAAACAAAGATTGATGGTATCATGAAATCACTTGATCTAAATGTTAATAAGGAAGTCCATTTGTAAGTTTTGATAAATATTTCTTCCTCACTATGGGTCAGCAGTAAGCCAAAAGCATCCACTATCAGCCATGTATACATCTAATTATATGTATTAAAAGAAGAAGAAGCAGTTCAAAAATCCTATATTGACTGCTATGTTGGTTATGTTATATTGATTATTGCATTATCAACACGTAAAGTCAGGGCTAATAACATTCTCATGCAGACAAATAACCCTATTTGAAAGTAATACATTAACTCATTAAGATACACTATGATTTCCATATAGAGTTCAAGAGTTAATAGAATTAAAAATATGCAAAATGAATTATCCTGAATAGGACATAGGATTACCTATAAAAGGATCTGCACTTCAATGAGGTAAATTTATCTTTCCTCCCAACATAGCGAACCGTTGTCACAGAACG
The DNA here is from genome assembly GCF_001879475.1 of Ipomoea nil. Classification (NCBI taxonomy): domain Eukaryota; kingdom Viridiplantae; phylum Streptophyta; class Magnoliopsida; order Solanales; family Convolvulaceae; genus Ipomoea; species Ipomoea nil. Next base: position 120,021 of record NW_017619766.1, read on the forward strand.
TGTCAATTTGTTCCCACTGCTCGACGATGAAGATTGAAAAGGATTTGTTTTATAAGAATGCTGCGAACAATTAAAAAAACACATAAATGATTCATTAATGGAGTGAAAGAAAACTTGCATTCAATTGCTAAAAGAGTTCTTTGGACCTCAAACATTAGAAAGTGAGGCAAGACAGCGTGTTCACCCAGTGTCTATTTCTTAAAGGCACTTAGATGACATCAATACAAGAAAGTCAACAATAAACAATGAGCTTACAATCAATCAACAATGAAACTAAATAAATTGAAACAAAGTTATAGACCAAACCGTCCAAACATAAATGTTTGTAATATATATAGTTTGTTCAAATGAGGGGTGAGGTAAAAAATATAACATGTTCATCAATGGAGACCAAAACATACCACAGACAAACTAACACTTAAAATAGTTCAAGCAACTTAGCATTTTAATACTGTGTAAAACTACATGTGTTAACCTAAAATCTAAATAACCAATAAAAACATCTAACCAGTTTTGTGCAAAAAACAGCAATAACCCCCAGGTCGTCATATCATCTTCAAGATGCCAGGGACCAGTGCAACTACTAAAGATGTTTTTTCTTTCTTTTATCAATTCTCACAGAGTTAATCAGAGTGTTCTATTTTTTAAGACCTACTAAATAAATGTGACAACTGAACTATGATGCCTATGAAACTTTAGTTTTCACATGAAATGGAAAAGCATGCATAAATGCAACTATTTTCAATACACAATATTCGTTAATAAAATTTAAAGGATTATTTTAGCAAAAAATAGCTTAATTTCCATTACCTGCAAATGAAGGGTTGCCAAAGCCATTGTTTCCGTCCCTATCCGCAATCATTTACCAAACAAATTCATAACTCCAGCAAAACCTTTCCAGAATATAAAGACAAAATTCAGAAATTCATCCCAGAACATCACATAAATCCAATTTCTTCGAATCGCTAAGACTGTTCCTCTAAACGGAATATTCCAAATTATAGGGTTTTCTCAATTTACGCCTAAAAATTCCATCTTTCTTAAGAAAAATACACAGCAGCCGCACCAAGCTCAATGCAAACTCGAATTCCAAGACCCACACCGGCAATTGTTTCAAAATTATATTTACTGCTTACACAAACAATACAAGTATTCAAATATGCAATATTATGTGCATATGTGTAGAAAGCTCAGAAGAGAAAAGTGCTTACAGAGGATTCGGAAAGGAGAGGTTTGATGATGATAGGGTGGGTACGAGGGGGTTTCAATGGATTTTATATGTAGATAGAACTATAGAAGTTGAAGATTGATTGCTGTACATATTGTGTAGAAGAGCACTTTCTTTATCTCTCTTTAGATAGCAGAGAGAGAAGGAAAAGGGTCAGAATGTTTAAATTATGGAAGACTCTTTTTTTTTTTTTTTTCTTGATTTTTTTTTTTTTTACATTTTTTAATTAAATTATATAAAAAAAAAAAAAGTCCCTAAATTTTACCTAAAAAGTTAATTAAGTTTTTAAACTTTTAAAAGTTCAATTAAACCTATAAATATGTTATTTTGGACCAACGAAACTCTTTAACTTATTGGTAAGCTGTAATTACAGTTCAATTAGAGTTCCAGCCAATTTTAGCGAACTTTCGACAAATATCCGACGAAATTCCAGCAAGTTAGGTCAAGTATCAGCCTAATCACATTATGTCGGAGAAGGCAACCAACTTAATTGGTCGCCTTCTCCGGCTAATGGAGTTAGTTGCCTTCTCCGGCTAATGGAGTTAGTTGCCTTCTCCAGCAAAACGCGACAGGTGCCCGTTGACGATCGTCGGTTGTTGGTATTTGACCTAGCTTGCCGGAATTTGGTTGGATGTTTGTCGGAGTTGGCCGGAACCCTAGTTGACCTACAATTACAAGTCACCAATAGGTTAGTGGGTTTCATTGCTCCAAAATAACATGTTTGGGGATTTAATTGCAACTTCTAAAAGTTTAAGGATCTAATTAACTTCTTGAGTAAAGTTTATGGGCTTATTTGACCTTCCCTAAACCTGTTTTTCATCTTAAAATACCTTAATATAAAATATTTTTTCCTACTTGAAGCACAAATAGTCAATATCCCACTAGAGTTCAAACATGTGATCTCTCATTCGGAAGAGTCACAAAGATGCCATTGAGCTACAAGCTAAATGACAATATAAAATGTTGTTTTAAAACAAAGGAAAAAAGTGTCAAATTGCTAAGAGCAACTCCAACTCTCAAAGAATGGGTTTGATTGCTCAATTTTTGCATGCCATATAGAATGTGGATGGGCGAGAAAAAAGAGGGAGAAAAAAAATTGATTATTTACGTGCCCATTAAATGTGTCGCACACGCACCTGTGCAAGATTGGTCTTCCCTTTTTCATAATTGTGGACCCACAAAGATTCAACATTAATGAAATAATTTTTTTTTTCCTCTTAACTATTCTGTCCACTCCAAATAGTCTTCTCCCTCCTCCAATTGTGAAAAAAAAATAGTTAAACAAAGTTCGAATCACCTAAGTTAATAAATAAATAAATAAAATAATGATGCGCTTGCTCTAAAAGCAACCTTAACAACATGAATTTTTTCTCCAATTTTTTTGTGGACCCCATGATATATTATCTTACCTAATCTAAAAAATCCTTCTTCACAACCGTTTGAGTTTTTTTACATATTTTTTATGGACTCACAATTTTACACAAATTATATTTTAATTATTTCTTTATTTATTATTATTATTTTTAGATAATTATTTATTATTATTTTAAAAATTATAATTATTAGTATTATTTATACTTAAATTAAACATTTCAAAATTTAATTTAATTGATAATTATAAATTTAATAATAAATTTAAATTTAATAAATTAAATAAAGAAGTTGGATTTGCATAGTATACATTTAAAAAATAATAACAAAATTAAATAAAAAAATATTTTTTTAAAAAAATTTTGGCCAGCAACGGCAAGTTTAAAAAAAAAAAACAGTAATTCATAGTGCTTGTCAGTGGGTGGCCACTCTAAAGTGCCCAGCAAGTGCAATATGAAACACTTGCGCCCAAAACGCGCCCACTAGGCACAGACCTAGAGCTGTCAAAATGGGCTTAGCCCGCCAGACTTTTCTGCCCTGTCCCGCAAAAAAGACGGACCGGGCTCGTGGTTTAGAATCTCATATTAAAAACGGGCTTTTTTACCCGCCCCGCCTAGTCCACGGGCTAGCCCGCCAGCCCGCTTATATTATTATTATTATTTAAGAAAAAAAAAATACTCTAATACTCTTATACTCTAATATCTAAATTCTAAAAGACTAAAACTCTAAAAAGTAAAAACTCTAACTCTAGTCAGGCAGTCACCCACTCACGACTCACCCTAACACCCGCCTTCGTTTCTGCGAGAGTGCGAGACGCTCAGAGCCTCAGACGCCACCGTCCGTCCGTCCGTCCGTCCATCCGTCCACGGTCTATCCGTCCATCGCCCATCAGTTAGACGCCACCGCGAGTCACCGGCGACCCACCGTGAGGTCCGCGAGTCTACCGCTCAGCAACGGCGCGACGCCACTGCCCACTGTCCAGGTAATTTTTTTTCTTTCCCTTTGATTTAATTATTTTTCTTTCCCTTTACACTTTACAGTGTAATGATATTTACTATTTAGTGTATATAATAATGTATATAATAATAATTTAGATAGAAATACAGAATTTAGACATTGTAATTTGTATTGAACTACTGACATTTTTTGTCTTTCCCTTTACAATGTATTGATAATGATAATTTACTGATATAAATATATAATCATTCTCTTTAATCAGAATTTAGACATTTAATGTATATAATTTCTTTGTACTGTCGTATTGTGTTTTGTGTATATAATTACTGATTTCATGTGTACTGCTCCGTCTACTCAGATTGCTCGTGAATTCGTGATTCGTGATAGATTCTGTGTCTTTGAACCAAACTAATGCGAACCAAACTACTCATACCATTGCCGATGATGATGTTGATGGAATGCCAGGAATGAATAATTCTACAAAGAAAGGTAAGTCTAAACAACTTACCTCTGATGTGTGGACTTATTTTACAAAGCTTCCAATTGGTGAAGATGGTATTCCAAGGACAAAAAGCAATGGTTGTTCGAAAGAATTTAAAGCTGGGGGGAAAATACATGGAACTTCTTCATTAAAGAGACACAAAGAAATACGTAGGATGTTAAAGTTTCATGATGTTGGGCAAATGTTTGTTAATCATGAAGGCAAACTTGAATCTAGGAAAGTAGATCCAAATGTTGCTAAGGGGTTGTTAGCTTCTGCAGTCATCAAACATGATTTACCATTTTCATTTGTTGAATATGAGGGTATTAGAAAATGGCAGAAGTATTTGAATCCCGATGTCCCTTGTATCTCTAGAAACACACTTGTGTCTGACATTACTAAGATCTATTTTCAAGAAAAAGAGAAGCTTAAACAAGTGTTGGCAAATATTAAAAATAGAATTTGTTTAACTTCTGATGTATGGACTGCATGCACTAGTGAGGGATATATTTGCTTAACTGGACACTTTGTTGATGTGAATTGGAAATTGAATAGCAAGATACTTTGCTTTGCTAAGATGCCCCCACTACACACAGGATGTGAATTATCTGCAAAAATATTTCAATTTTTGAAGGATTGAGGAATTGAAAGAAAGGTGTTCTCTTTGACATTAGATAATGCATCTAGTAATGGTAGTATGCAAAACATTTTAAAGGAGCAATTAGCTTTGCATGATAGTTTGTTGTGTGATGGAGAGTTTTTCCACATTCGTTGTTCAGCCCATATATTAAATCTCATTGTACAAGAGGGGTTGAAAGTGGTTAATTCAGCTTTGCATAAAATTAGAGAGTCTGTCAAATATGTGAAATATCTGAAAGGTTCTGAGGGTAGGATGAAGAAGTTTGAAGAATGTATAAGTGCAGTTGGTAACATTGATACTAGTATTGGTTTGAGATTGGATGTGGTTACTAGGTGGAACTCCACATATTTAATGTTGGAAAGTGCTATTAAGTACAAAAGGGCATTTGCTTCTCTTCAATTGAATGATAGACAATATAAATTTTGCCCTTCAAATGAAGAATGGAAAAGATGTGAGAAAATATGTGAGTTTCTTGAGCCATTATATGAGGTGACAATTTTGATTTCCGGTTTTTCCTATCCTACCTCAAATCTATATTTTATGCAAGTTTAGAAGATTGAAAGTATGTTGAAAGAAAACTTGGATAATGAAGATGTCTTGATAAGTGGAATGTGTAAAAAGATGTTTGACAAATTTGATAAATATTGGAGTGAATATAGCTTAGTGCTTGCATTTGGAGCTATTTTTTATCCAAGGATAAAGCTTGTAACATTGGAGCATTTATATGGGGAGGTTCAGAGTGATCCAACTAAACTTAAAGAAATGATTTCACTTTTGAAGACAAAGTTGAACAAGCTTTTTAGTGCTTATGCGGATATTATTACTCCACCTCTTTCCCAACCACGGTTTTCCCAAGTCACATCTTCAAGTATGCAAAGTGAAAGTTTAGGTAAAAGTCAAAGAAAAAGAGCATTTGAAGTAAGTATTTTAAGTTCTAGGTTTCTAACACTTCAATTTATATATATTTTCTATATCTGCAATTTGCATTTGTGATTGTGAATTTGTGATAACATGTTTAATGTTTTAAATTTTAATTTCTAAGTTCTAACTAATGTAGGCAATTAAAAGGTATGATAGTCAAACTGTTAAGACTGTTGGAAAGTCAGAATTGAAAATTTATTTGGAGAAGCCAAAACTTGAATATGCATACTATGAGGATTTGAATATCTTGGATTATTGGAAAGAACGTATGCATAGATATCATGCACTTGCATTGATGGCACGGGATGTTTTGGCTATCCCAATTACTACTATTGCATCGGAGTCGGCATTCTCTATTGGTGCTCACCAAGTATAGGAGTTGTACTTTGCCTGAAAAAGTGCAAGTACTTATTTGCACTACAAATTGGTTGCATGGCTATACTATTGGTAACTTATTATTATTTTTTTTTTTTTGCAAAATAATGAAATATTTGATTATATTTTAGGTAGTTGATATTTTAATGTATTGTAATTTAATTTTAATTTTAACTCTCTATTATGTTGAATTTTTATGTAGATACTGAAGAAAGTTCAAGTTCAACATCAAATTTGTCCTTTGAAGATTCAAATGTTGTAAATCTTGTTGATGATAATGATGAAAATGAAGATGAAGATTGAAGAGGATGTGAATGTTGGAATATTGGAATGATGTAATGGACTTATGAACTTATGTAGTTAAGTAGTTATGTTTTGTACTTTTGTAATATTTTAATTCTCTATTATGTTGAATTTTTATGTTTTGGACTCTATGGTGTCAATGACTCAATTCGTTGTCATGATGAATTAATTTGTGTTATTTACTTATGAATAAGTGTTTTAAGTAGATAATATTTAAGTTATTAACATAGTCACGTTAGAGTTTAGATTTTAGGGACACATGAATACATGATACCAAAAAAAAAAAAAGGCGGACTAGGCGGGGGCCCGCGGGCTTGGGGGGGGGGGGGGGGGGCGGGGCGGGGCGGGCTGCCCCTACCTAAGCACGTTTTCTTGGCGGGCTTTTTAGTCCGCCCGGCCAAAAGGCGGGCTTTGGCTGGCCCTGCCCCGCCAGCCCGTATTGACAGCTCTACGCAGACGTGTTCTCATACACCTATTTCCCTCCTCTTCAAAAATAAAAAATATCATTTGCAGTAGAAACATTTTTGAAAAAATTCCACTTTCCAATGGTTAAAAAATCACCACCGAGTTTTTGCATTTGAAAACCCCTCACAAAAACCCTATTGGGGTTGCTCAAAATCTAATAAATAGCGCAAATGAGGTTTTTTTTTTTTTTTTTTTTTTTTTTTTTTTTTTTTTTTAGTTCCAATAAAGACTCATAAATTAGCAAAATAATACAACTAGGCATTATTATTGTGTATCAAACATGTTACCACTAATGTAGTGCTAACGAAGCGAACACGTGGCATGTTATGATTATGAAGATCCTATATTCCTATGTGAACAATCATTTTATTTTTATTCTTAAAAAAATTATTTTTATTTTAAAATTTATTGATTTGAAAAAACATTTTTTATTTTAAAAAAATTGATTGTTGGTAGGTATTATATTGTTCTTGATGGACAACTAGTGCAACTGTCTAGATTTGGACCTCACAATGAGCTGAGGTCTAGATATGATAGAGGTGGTTGGCTGTCATGTAATATAAGTGATATCGCGGAGCTTGTCATGTAATATATTGGTAGCGCGAAGCTTACCATGTGATATAGGTGGCAGCGCGGATGTGACGACCCAAAATATTTTTCTCCAAATTCTTATTTTATAAAGTTGGACTTGAGTTATGAGATAGTTTGATTACATGATCATTTGTGCATAAATCATTACACATCATTTCTCATATTGTGACGATTCCTAATGACTATGTGTATTCTATGCCTATGAGATGTTGTGTTGTGTTGTACCCGGTTGAGAATTTTCGGAAGGTTACTTGAATTGTTGTGTTGTACCCGGTTGAGAATTCCTGGAAGGTTACTTGAATTGTTGTGTTGTACCCGGTTGAGAATTCCCGAAAGGTTACTTCAATTGTTGTGTTGTACCAGGTTGAGAATTCCCGGAAGTTTACTTGAATTGTTGTGTTGTACCCGGTTGAGAATTCTCGAAAGGTTACTTGAATTGTTGTGTTGTACCCGGTTGAGAATTCCCAGAAGGTTACTTGAATTGTCGTGTTGTACCGGGTTGAGAATTCCCGGAAGGTTACTTGAATTGTTGTGTTGTACCCGGTTGAGAATTCCCGGAAGGTTACTTGAATTGTTGTGTTGAACCCGGTTAAGAATTCCCGGAAGGTTACTTGAGTTATGTTATGATAAAACCGGTTGAGAATTCCCTGAGGGTTTCTTGAGATATGTTATGAGATCCGGTTGAGAATTCCCGGAAGTGTGTATTAAAGTGTTGTGATGAGATCCGGTTGAGAATTCCCGGAAGTGTGTATTAAAGTGTTGTGATGAGACGATCCAGTTGAGAATTCCCGGAAGGTTACTTGAAAAGAGTGTATAATATTGAATTCATGCCAAGTACTAGTTTCACAATGTATTCCTTTGGTTCATAATATGTTGTTAAGTTGTTATGCCACTTGATTTCCAATGTTATGCATAATGTGATGTTCTACCTCCTTACTTGGCTTTGGTTACTCACTTGATGGCATGTCACTTTACCTATTCTTTGATCTATTAAGTCAAACTTGATTTATATCTTGTTAATGTATATTAAGTATGTATAATTGAGTATGAATTGCATGAGGGTTTGTATCTGAATTATATTTGCACATGAGTCTATTGCCTATAGATAAACATTAGAGTGACTTCCATTTTTGGTCTACTGTTATAGGGGCGTTTCTAATTTCAGTCCACTTTAATTTTTTTTGCCACTTTATAACCACTGTTATTGAATGTGTTCCATTTTTAGTCCACTGTTAATATTTCCGTCAAGAGGCCGTATAATCAAAGGGTATTTTGGTCTTTTTATGTTTGTCTCTTCTCTTTTAATCCAGGCGCTTCGTCCTCCTCCTCCTCCTCCGATATTCGAAGATGGCTCTTCGAACAACGAGAATGGGAAGCCAAAGCTACATCGTTTCATTCGTTCCAACATGGACCGACGAGGTTTCTTAGGTTTTAGGTTTAATGTTCTCATTTCTTTAGTCAAACATAGTCTTGGATGAGAAGAAATGTCAAAATACCCCTAGATTACACACCCTCTTGATGGAAATACTAACGGTGGGACTAAAAGTGGAACACATTCAATAATAGTAGTTATAAAGTGGCAAAAAAAAAAATTAAGGTGGACTAAAATTGGAAACGCCCCTATAACAGTTGGATCAAAAATGGAATTCACTCTAAACATTATTATTATATATGTGTATATATATATGTAACAACCCAAAATTTCATTTTATAAATCCGGTATTAAGAAATTCCAAAATATCCATTTTCACTCCATTAAAAATTTTTGCGATCAATTGGTGTTTGAATAAATTATTTTCGTCACATTTTAAATTAATTCGACACTAAAAATTGATTTTATTCGAAATTCCTAAGTTTTCGGGTACTTCGCGTACCCAGATTTAAATCAAGAAATTTATCTGAGTGAGACCGAGAGAATTCAAAAAGATTTTAAACAAGTGTTCATCTAAATAGCTTTTTGAGAAAATTCATTTTCAACCCCAAAGTATTTAAAGTTAGAATTTCTAGCCTTGGTCCATGATACAAGGTGAACCACTTCATTCAAAAGAAAACTTTGCTGAGAACACTTTCTAACCAAGCTTTTACCATTTTGCCCTCATCCAATCATTTGCCTTCTACCTAGGTTTTGGACCCTATATAAACACCACTATTCCATTGTTGGTTCCCTGATCTCATTCTTTGCCTCTCCAAATATTTTGTCTGCCAAGAAAAAAGGGAGAAAACAACATCACAGTAAGCTCATCTCCTTCTTCAATCCTAGCCTTCATTTCTCTTCTAGTTTCTTTTAACCTTTGAGGTTCTAGGCTAAGATTGTATGGTGTGCTTGGGAAGTATAGGTGGTGAAGGAGGCACTAGCTAGATTGAGAGGAAGAAGAGATCCAAGCTAGAAGAATAACTACAAGAGGTATAACCCCATGGATTCCTTCTTGAAATTTGGCTCTGTGAAGCCTTGTTTTTTAGTAGAAATGAATAGAAACTATGAGATTTTGTTGTGTTTATGCTTAGAAGTGATCTAGTATTTGTTTGTGAGTTGTTGAGAATGTTTTGGACTTGTTTGGATTGAACTTGCAGGAGAAAAAGCTATCTGGTGCACACACAGGGTGCACCAGATCAGACCAGCGGCCCTAGAGGAGGGCCGTCGGCTAAAGTCGTGGTTACACGGGACTAGGGCACGGCCCTAGAGGAGGGCCGCCGCCTAGTCCCGATGGTTTAACGGGGCTCATGGGGCGGACCATGAGGAGTCCCGCCCTAGGTCCCTGAGTTTGTTCTGAGAAGGTTTTTGTGCAGTGGCCGGGCCCTTGTGGCTCAGCTACGTGTCGTTTTGGGCTGAGTGTTATGGGCCCTTGTGGCTCGGCTCTTCGGGACCGTCTTGACGCACGTTTTGGCTTTGATTTCGTTGAATTTGGATAAAAAAACGAGTATGTTATGAAGGAATTATTGAAGAATTGTTACACAGAGTATATATTTGCTAGTTTACTGTGTATGAAGAATTATTTGACTATGTGATCTGATGATGTTTTTATTGAGTATAGAAGCATGATTCTTTGAGAATATGAATTATTATGAAAGCATGATTAAATTGTGTTATTTGATCAATGAGAATAAAAGCATGTTTGTTGAGTGAAATGTATAAAATTTGCTATGTTGCGAACCAAGCATGATACTATATTATTGAGTACTTCATGTATTTTGTACATGGGATTGAATTATGTTATAGAGTATTTTGGCATCCCACATATGTCATATTTCAAAAATGCATAAAGGGCCAACGTGAGCCCAAGTAATACTTTCAAAAATCATAAGCATGCGGTATACCATTCTTTGATGCATTGAGAAGTTGATGAGTTGTTGCATGCATGAGAGATATATTTATGTATTATCTATATCGGTGAGGTTTTGGAGGATCCCGTTTGGACTATGTCCTCTCGGATGATTTTATAGACATTGCGGTCCCAGTATATGTAACGCGGCGTATTCCCACATTACGAGGTTGGAAACTACCCTCCAGGCTTGGAATCCTGGTAGGGGGTGCGCACACTGAAAGTTCGATACCTGATTCCACAGCACGAGAACCACAAGATTGGTTCCGTAGACGGTAGGTGATATTGGGTTGGACTTACGCTGTTCCCGATGGGGCAATTCACGCTGCGGTGAAACCCTGAGCCGTCTATGAGCGAAAAGAAAAGAAAACGAGTCAATAGAGACTCAAGAGAAAGAAAGCGAGTCAAGAGAGACTCAAGAGAAAAGAAAGCGAGTCAAGAGAGACTCAAAAGAAAGAAAGCGAGTCAAGAGAGACTCAAGAGAAAGAAAGTGAGTCAAGAGAGACTCAAGAGTAAGAAAGAAAGAAAGAGACCTCCACAGAAAGTACTCTATTTTTACAACGAGTGTACATGAGTATATATTTATAGTATTGCACGAGATTGCATATGAGTATGATTATAGTATTGCACGAGATTGCATATGAGTATGATTATAGTATTGCACAAGATTGCATTTGAGTAGAACATCGCATGAGATTACATGACGAAAATGTTGATTTGAGATTGTTCATACAGCATGATTATTTTGTTATATTTGAAGCCTTGTATATCAAGCTTATGTGATGAGTATGTGAGAGTATGAGAATATCTGTTAAATGGTTTATTAGCATGATCCTATCTACAAGCATGAGTTGTTTGTTAAGTTAATTGAAGTGTTTATATGTTGAACTAACTAAGTGTTCAGTCTTATATATATAAGCATGCTAGTTGATATTATAGGTTGCAAGCATCTAGAAAGTATGTGATAGATCTAAAGATGTAAATGAGATGGGTTTGTAGTATACAAGTGAAACCAAATGTTTTCAAAATATATCTATAGTACTTTACAGGGTTGAGTGTGGTTATACTTAGCTTCGTGCTAACGGGTGTTTTCCTATTTGTCTATGTGTTGCTTGCAAAACCCCTTTCAGGTGGGCCCAGCAGTGAGTACAGATCGAGTTAGATTAGTCTCGTAGTTTGAGATGTCTAAACTCTAGTTATTTATGACTTTGTTATGGATTTTAGACCCATTATTGATGTTATGTTTTTGAGGATGATGTAGAATTTTGGGGTGACATTTTCCCCCCTTATGTTTTCAGTATTTATTATGGATGTTAGATATTTATTTTATTTCTAGTTCTACCCCTTAGCCTGTGCAATCACCACGGAGTGGTGGTTGTGGCGGTGACATTCCCACTAGTTATCCTTTTAGTATTATTTCCGCTGCTTAGTTTATGTTAATGACTACTTAGAGTTGTAATTAAGAGTTAGAAAAGTGGGGTGTTACAATATACACATGTGAAACTATTTGTCTTACATCTATGATCTTGATTGTCTTAACGTGTTATAAGTGTAAAACTAATCATTTTCCAAAAATATATATCTATATTTATTTTACAGGGTTGAGTGGATTTATACTTAGTATTTTTATGCTAACTGGTTTATTTTTCTATGTGTTTTTTATAACCCCTTTCAGGTGGACTTGATGGAGCGCGCATTCGATGTAGTAGCGTGTAGCTCTAGAGCATAGTAGATGCTAGCCTTAGTTATCCGTTCTTTCCCTTTTTGGTGATTTGATGTTAGATATTGATGTAGCTAGACTACCTTGTTTTGGTTGGTGCGTAGACACCGAGGTTCGCATACCCCTTTCTATTTATGTATTGAGCTTTTGACTCTAGTTTTGTAGAAGCTTTAGCCTGTGCAGTTACTCGAGGGTGGGTAACTGTGGTGGTGACACTCTCTTTTAGATGAGGGTGGGTAACTATGGTGGTGACACTCTCTTTTAGATGTTGGATTTGGATTTATATATTCTTTTTTTTTTTAAACCAACAAAACGAACTTCATTAATGACTTAATAAACCGGAGATACAAGCCGGTGGGATCACACCCCATGACCCTAGACAGACAAAGAAACAGTGCCCGAGCTAACTCATGAGCTACTTGATTCACTGTTCTCCTGACATGATGGATCTGAACAGACCCTATGTCGTTAGCAATCGATAGACATTGCTTAACTAGCATCCCTATATAAGAAAAATCCAACGTACTAGAATTGAAAGCATTACATAAAATTAAACAATCCGACTCAAGGATTACTGTGCTATGCCGGAGACCTTTCAGCCAAGTTAGAGCTTCTTTAGCCGCCAAGGTTTCCGCCAACAGGGGTGCCGTTCACAGAGCAGCTGGCCACTCTTAGCAGCCACGAAACGGCCTTCGTGATCGCGTATCACAGCTCCGTAACCAACTCCATCGGAGATGACATCAGCATCTATGTTGCACTTGAGCGAACCGTGAGGAGGCGGTTCCCACCGCGGGGCAGAAATACCTCCAGCATTCCTAGCGCGACCACCCGCGTTTGCCCCTTTCCAGACGATCTGTAACGCTTGCACCTGTGCGCTCATACTCTCAACATTAGGAGCTAAATTTCTCCAGATCACAGCGTTGCGCGCCTCCCAAGCTACCCAAAAGATGGCTGCCAATCGGACATCAACCTCCATGTTCGAAGATCCCAGAATAGCTTCCATGAATCCTTGTAAACATTGACCCTGCAAAACGTCGGCCTCTTCCCACAACCGTTGCGCAAATTGACACTCACACAAGATGTGTTCCGCTGTTTCTACCACGTAGCCGCACAGAGGACATCCACCTCCTACCCAAACCCTCTTCAATTTCATATTCTCACGGACAGGAAGTACACCACGTGCACACCGCCAGAGAAAATTCCTTACCTTGGGAGGAGTCGGAAGCGACCATAGAGCCTTCCATGACCGGAAAATCGAGTTGGCCATACTTAGACTGGTAGATATGAGCAATCTATAGCCATGTTTAGCCGTGTACATCCCTCTAATGTCGCCTAGCCACCTCCACGAGTCACTTAGTTGCGCATTTACTGGCGTTGCCAAGATCCTGTGCACATCACTCGCATGAAAAGTGTCACGGGGGATTTCATCATCCCAATTGCCTTGTTCATCCATGAGACCACTGACCCTCGCATCCCATAGGGCCTCAACACGAGGAGAGACCAGTTTGGTATTAGCAAGACTTGCAAGCCAATCCCAGCCCCAAATTTTGGTATCATTGTTGTTGCCAATTCTTCGCGCTATCCCCCTTCTTAGAACCTCTTGACCCGCCACAATGCTTCGCCAAACGTAACTTGGATTACCCCCGAGTTGTGCTTTTATGAAGTCACAAGTGGGATAATACTTGGCCTTCAACAACTTACCGACCAAAGATTCAGGATAAATCATCAGACGCCAGCCTTACTTAGCTATGAGAGCTAAGTTGAATTCCCGAAGTCTCTTGAAACCCAACCCGCCCCTGTCTTTTGGCTCACACATGCGAGACCAGCTCAGCCAATGAATACCCCTTCGATTTGTCCCGCCTCCTCCCCACCAGTACCGATTAAACAACTTCTCAATGGTATCACACACCCGACCCGGTAGCAGGAAAATTGACATGATGAAAATAGGCAAGGCTTGAGCAATGCTTTCAAGTAACACTTCTTTACCTGCCCCGGACAGGAATTTATTTTGCCGATTTCCAATACGACCTCGTATCCTCTCTTCAATGTATCGAAAAGTAGTGGTTTTTTTTTTTGCCTAACACCGAAGGAAGCCCAAGGTAAAGGCCCAGGTCATCTAGAATCCGGACCCCACTCGCTCCGCCACCAGATTCCTCATCTCTACGGCAGTATTCATGCTGAAAATGGCATTTGATTTATCATAATTTATTAGTTGTCCAAACGCCGCGCTATACGCGTACAGACACTCTTTCACCCTTATTGCCTCTTGCTCATTAGCCCTGAAAAAGAGTAAACTGTCATCAGCAAAGAAGAGGTGTGAGATGGGCGGGGCCCCCCGCGCCACCCTCACACCGTGAATGTCACCACGGGCCTCCGCCTATTGAAGGAGAATGGACAACCCCTCCGCACAGAGAATGAAAAGGTAAGGGGACAGTGGGTCCCCTTGTCTAATCCCTCTCGTAGGGAAGACGGTACCTATTGCCTCCCCGTTAACCTAAATAGAGTAGTTAACCGAAGAGACACACAACAACAAAAGGTCCACCCACTCCCGCACAAACCCGAGCGCCAACAACATACCCTCCAAAAAATTCCACTCCATCCTATCGTACGTCTTAGCCATGTCTAGCTTTAACGCCGCCCAACCCACCGCCCCACAAGTCTTTCTACGTAAGAAGTGACTAATCTCCCCCGCTACGATAATATTATCAGTCAGAAGCCTTTCAGGGACAAAGGCACTCTGGGATTGTGACACAACCTGCCCTAGGCACACTTTCAAACGATTGGCCAACATCTTGGCCAATACTTTATAGGCCACGTTGCAAAGTGCAATCGGGCGCAAGTCAGACACTTTCTCGGGACTTTTCTTTTTTGGCAACAAAACAATATTAGACTCATTGAGGCCCTGAGGTAATCCCCGACTAGCAATACAATTTAGGATGAAAACAGATAAATCGTGGCCAATCACAAGCCAAAAATGATGATAGAATGCCGGCGACATACCGTCCGGCCCCAGGGCCTTGTTCGGTGACATCGAAAATAAAGTCGCTTTGACCTCTTGAATCGTGAACGGTTGTAACAGGGAGGTATTCATCTCGTCCGTTACCCGCCTTTGCACACGACTAAAGAGGCTTGAATTACTATAACGGGAACAAAAAATATGATAAATACCTTAAGATTTCCCCATGTATATATGGACCCTCCTTCCACACCCCCTCCGTATCTTTCACACGCACAAGGCGGTTTTGCCTCCTCCGACTCGAAGCAGCTTTATGAAAATACTTAGAGTTGCGGTCGCCGTGTATTAAGCAGAGCTATTTCGATCTTTGCGGTAAGAAAATTTCCTCATGTCGTATCAAAACCTCCAACTCGCCTTCCGCCGCAAGGAACTCGGAAACGACATTCGAATCCCTCTCCTCCTTCAGAGTCGACAATTTATTCCTCAACTCCATAATCCGACCCCCAAACCGCCGGTAATGCTCCCCTCCCCACCTTCAAAGCCTCTAACCACAAATAGCTATGCGTTGTTGGAAACACATACCCATAGACTGGCGCCAAGCTTCGTCTACCACCTTGGCGCACCCCTCCTCCAGTAACCACGCCGACTCAAATTTGAAAGACCTCCCAGTTGCCCTCACCGACCGCGAATCAAGGTCCAAAAAAATGGCACAGTGATCGGAATTTAAAGTCAAAATGTTACGAACCAGTGCCTCCTCATGTAATTCCAACCATTCCAGCGGCGCCACGGCTCTAATCCAACCTTTCCTCTACCCACGCATCCGTGCCCCAGCCTTTTTCCCACATGAACCAACCACCTGTCATCCCTAGGTCAACAAGCTGGCAATCACCCAAGGCGTCGTTAAACCCCTCAATGAGAGCCTGTAACATCCCACTTTTCTAACTCTTAATTACAACTCTAAACAGTCATTAACATGAAATAAGCAGTGGAAAAACAACTAACAAGATAATTAGTGGGAGTGTCACCGCCACAACTACCACTCCGTGGTGATTGCACAGGCTAAGGGGTAAAACTAGAAATAAGATAAAAAGACTGGCATCCAAAAATATTACTGGGAACATAAGGGGGAAAAACGTCACCCCGATAGTCTACATCATCCTAAAAAACATAGAGTCAATAAGTCTAAAATCCATAACATGATCATCAATAAAACTAGAGTTTAGACATCTCCAACTAAGAGACTAATCTAACTCGATCTCTTCTCATTGCTGGGCCCACCTGAAAGGGGTTTTGCAAGCAACACATAGACAAATAGGAAAACACCTGTTAGCACGAAGCTAAGTGTAACCACACTCAACCCTGTAAAGCATTCTAGCATATACTTTGAAAACATTTGGTTTCTTTATAAACAATAACTCATCTCAAATCATCTTTAGATCTAACACATACTTTCTAGATGCTTGCACCCTAATATATCAGCTGGCATGCTCATATATATATATATATATATATATATATATATATATATATATATATATATATATATATATATATATATATATATATATATATATATATATATATATATATATATATATATATATATATAAAAGACTGTTCACTTAAATTCATCAGCATATAAACTTCTCAAATAACTTAACAAGCAATTCATACTTACAGATAGGATCATGCTAATAAACCATATAACAGGTATTCTCATGCTTTCATATTCTAATCTCATAATTTGATAAACAAGACTTTTAATACAACAAAATGATTATAAAGCAACATTCTCATTATGTACTCTAATGCGATACTTTACTCACATGCAATCTCGTGCAACAATATACTCATATTCATATGTAATCTCATGCAATACTATAATCATACTCCTATGCAATCTCGTGCAACAATATACTCATACTCTTATGCAATCTCATGCAATTCTATAAACATACTCATATGCAATCTCATGCAACAATATACTCATACTCTTATGCAATCTCGTGCAATACTATAAACATACTCATATGCAATCTCGTGCAACAATATACTCATACTCTTATGCAATCTCATGCAATTCTATAAACATACTCATATGCAATCTCGTGCAACAATATACTCATACTCTTATGCAATCTCGTGCAATACTATAAACATACTCATATGCAATCTCGTGCAACAATATACTCATACTCTTATGCAATCTCGTGCAATGTTATGTATATAAATACTCATACTGTGGAGGTCTCTTTCTTACTTTCTTGAGTCTATCTTGACTCTGTTTCGTTCTCTTGAGTATCTTTTGACTCTCTTTCTTTCTCTTGAGTATCTTTTGACTCTCTTTCTTTCTCTTGAGTCTCTTTTGACTTTCTTTCTTTCTCTATACTCGTAGACGGCTTAGGGTTTCACCGAAGCGTGAATTACCCCATCGGGAACGACATAAATCCGACCCAATATCTCTTACCGTCTACGGAACCAATCTCGTGGTTCAAACTCTGTGGAATCAGGTATCGAACTATTAGTGTGCACACCCCCTAACCAGGATTCTAAGCCTGCCGAGAAGTTTCCAACCTCGTAACGTGGGAATACACCGTGTTACATATACTGGGACCGCAATGTCCATAAATATCTCCCGAGAGGACATAGTCCAAACGGTATCCTCGAAAACCTCACCGATATAGATAATACATAAATATATCTCTCATGCATCAATCTCATGCATGCAACAATTCTACTACTTCTCAATGCATCAAAGAATGATATACCACATGTTTATGGTTTTTGAAAGTATTCTTGGGTTCACGTTGCCCCTTATGCATTTTTGAAATATGACACATGTGAAATGTCAAAATGTCCTATAACATGATTCTAACCATGTATAAAATAACATGAAACACTTAAGACTATAATGTCATGCTCGGTTTACAACATAGCAAATTCTATACATTTATCAACAAAATATGCTTCATTTCTCATTGATCAAATATCTCAATCTAGTCATGTTTTCATAATAAATCATATTCTCAAATGATCATGCTTCTTTACTCAATAAATACATCATCAGATCACATAGTCAAAGAATTCTTCATACACAGTAACTTAGCAAATATATACTCTGTGTAGCAAATCTTCACTAATTCCTTCATAACATACTCATTTTTAATCCAAATTCAACGAAATCAAAGCCAAAATGTGCATCGAGACGGTCCCGAAGAGCCGAGTCAGAAGGGCCCGTAACACTCGGCCCGAAACGACACGTAGCTGAGCCACAAGGGCCCGGCCACTGCACAGATTCTTCTTAGAATCAAAGTCAGGGACCTGGGGCGGGACTCCTCATGGTCCGCCCCGTGTACCCAGCTACTCCACCGGGACTAGGCGGTGGCCCTCCTCTAGGGCCGTGCCCTAGTCCCGTGCAACTACGGATCTAGACGGAGGTCCTCCTGATGGGCCGCGGCTAGGGCCGTTAGTATGATCTGGTGCACACTGTGTGTGCACCAGAAGGTTTTCTCATCTGCAAAACTCAACCAAACAAGTCCAAAACAATCTCAACAACTCACAAACAAATACTAGATCACTTCTAAGCATAAACACAACAAAATCTCATAGTTTCTACTCATTTATACTCAATATAAAGGCTTCACAAAGCCAAATTTCAAAGAGGAATCCATGGGGTTATACCTCTTTTAGTTCTTCTTCTAGCTTGGATCTCTTCTTCCTCTCTATCTAGCTAGTGCCTCCTTCACCACCTATACTTCTCAAACACACCATACAACCTTAGCCTATAGCCTCAAAGATTAAAAGAAACTAGGAGAGAAATGAAGGCTAGGATTGAAGAAGGAGATGAGCTTACTGTGATGTTGTTTTCTCCCTTTCTCTTGGCAGACAAAATGTGTGGAGAGGCAAAGAAAGAGATTAGGGAATCAAATGGAATAGTGGAGTTTATATAGGGTCCAAAACCCTAGGTAGAAGGCCAATGATTGGTTGAGGGCAAAATGGTAAAAGCTTGCATAGAATGTGTTTCTCAGCAAAGTCTTTTGGAATGAAATGGTTCACCTTGTATCATGGACCAAGGCTAGAAATGCTAACTTTAAAATACTTTGGGGTTGAAAATGAATTTTCTCAAAAAGCTATTTGGATGAACACTTGTTTAAAATCTTTTTGAATTCTCCCGGTTTCACTAAGATAAATTTCTCGATTTAAATCTTGATACGCGAAGTACCCGAAAACTTAGGAATTTTCAAATAAAATCCATTTTTTGGTGTCGAATTAATTTTCATACGCCTCTTCAGAGGGATCGTAACATCCAGTTTCACCCTAATTCTTTAGAAGCTGCGCCAGGAGCCCCCAAAATTGACCGGATCAATCGCGACAAGACGTCCGAAGTGATTCCCGATCCGTGTGATGAAATCCGTGGACGCATACACCGCGACAGCCCGTGAATCTGGATCCAGAAGTCGACGGAGTTCAGAACAATCTCCTCCGGCCGCGCCTCCGCTGGGACCTGCTCGCAGATGAGTAATTAGTTCTTGAACAACCATGGGCCGTCGTCCAGAACCCGGCGTAGATCCTTCTGGTGGGGGAATTGAAACAAGAAGAGATTCTCCGCCAGGGAAACCACAAGCACATCCATGACCAGGCGCCAGACCGACGCTAGGACCTGTTGCATATGATCGAATTTGATGATCTTGTCCGTGAGGAATCTCCCCACCAAATTGTGATGCAAGGCTGGATCCAGAACAGTCCGTAAATCGAGCGCCTCCAGGCCGCCCGACTCCTCCTCAGTGATCTTAAGCTCCGCACATCGCTCCTCGATTTGACTCACATCCATGGTGAAACAGGGCGATTTGAACAAAACGAACACCAGTAGGTAGAGGGTAATAATTGATGCAGAAACCATCGAGTAAAACAGAAATAGAACCCTAGAATACTAGGGAGACACTCTCCTCGACACGATCAAGAGAGAGGGGCCACTATCGGCAACGGTCATCGGAGATCACGAACGGTAAGGACGATTGGGAAAAGCAATATTTACGGAATAAAATATCTTAGTAAATACTCTTGGAATCGATCCAGATTTATATATTCTAGTTTATCTTTATTTTCTTGTTTTTGTATTTTTAGACTGCTTAAATCTAGGCTCTGAAGTTTAGAAAAAGGGGGTGTTACAGCGGAGCTTGCCATATTATGTGAAGTGTAGAACTTTCCACATTTTATTATTGGCTTCATTTGAATAAGTTGGTAGTTAGACGCATTAAATAGTTGATATAAAGTAACAAAAAAAATAATAATAATAGTAACAGTAATACTTATCTTTTATTTTTCGACTGTTTGAACTTTTTCTTTACCGTGATGTGGTTGGAAACTCCGTCATAATACTCCTACAATTGATTCCTATTGTACTCTCGTAGTCTCATGCTTAGTTGTCCTTTGCTCAACGGAGTATGGTGGAAAACTCGGGTATGATATTTGAATGGTTGATTTCCACCTTATTCTCATCCATTTTATATCATCCATATATGCATCCACATGAATTCTCAATTATTGAGATCCACTCTAGGTTATATTTTCATCCTTCCTGATAACTTTTTCAGTTTTTCTTAGTGAGTCTAACTGTAAGTGTACATATTTTGTACACATTAAACCTATATTGGCTAATTTATTTTTATAAATAATAGACTTAGGATTAGCCAAAAACTCTTGGACCATTGTTATTTATCATAAGAGTCTTTTTAATTGGGTGGCTCACAATTAATGTCTATGAAGAGGAAGTCAGTGATTAAAGTATGGTTCAAGCTAATTATGGGGATCTGATTTAAATGAATGGCAGAGAATGATTCAAGCATGGAATGAAGCTATTCACGTGGCTGTTTAATGGAAGAGTTATTGCTATAAATAGGAAGGTTACTAATTGTGGAAACTTGCCATTTTCGAGAGTTACTATTTTGAGAATTGATCACTGCTTGCATGTTGAGAATTAATTATATTATTATTCTGTTGAGCTACTGACTGCGCCTAACTCAGTTGAAGTATTGTTTGAAGGTTATCAAGGCATGCACGTCACGGTCCAGGTTGGATGTTAGGAAGGTTGTTTGTAGTATGGTAGTTAAGACTGTGAGAGTCTAATGTACTGTTCTATTGTAAAACTCCTTGGTGAACATCAATAGTGGATTAGGCTGATGTGGGTTGCCCCGCAGACGTAGGAGAAGCGCTCCGAACTGCGTAACAAATCTTTGTGTACTTGATTTACTTACTGCTTTTATTTTCTGTTATTTACTATCATTAAATAACAAAAATTAATCGATCAAAATCTAATATAAGTTTAAAAGTCAAGTAGAAGTTCAGGTTCAGCTAGTTTAAGGTTCACGGCATAATTTCAATTGGTATCAGAGCCTGGAGGCTTAAGTTACTAGTCTTCCGATCTGGCTTTTACGTGTGCCTTATTTTTTAGTGTTCTACGGTTTTTAATACTGTTCTTCTTGTTATTACTTTGTTCAATCTCACTTGTTGCTAAGTGTTTCAGAATGGAAAGGTTCAGGCCACTTCCCCAGCTTACAGGTGACAACTATGCATACTGGAAGGCTCGAACAAGAACTCACCTTAAAGCTCAAGGAGATCATATTTGGCGGGCGGTACTGACTGGTTGGACACCACCTACAAAACCTGGAGAAAAAGACGGTGATCCACCAGTGATAAAACCTGAAACCGAGAGAACTCAAGCTGAAATTACTACTGCTGGATATAACGATAAGGTTCTTGACACAATCTATTCCTTAATGCATGAAAATCAATTTTCGTTGGTTACGGGTATTGATTGTGCAAAAAACTGCGTGGGAAATGCTCGAAACTACCTATGAAGGTACGAGTTCAGTCAAACAGTCAAAGCTTCAGCTGGTAAAGACTGAATTTGAAAAACTACGTATGAACGATGACGAAGATATTGCGAGTTTTCACGAACGCATACAAGAGTTAGCTAATCGAGCAACAATTCTTGGAAAACCTTTCTCCCAACAAAAACTTGTCAAAAAAATCCTAAGATCTTTACCTCCGAGATTCAGGATGAAGGTAACCGCTATTCAAGAACATGATGGCTGGGAGAACAAATCAGTGGCTCAACTAATGGGCAATCTTCGAACCTACGAAATGGAAATTCTTACTGATCACACCAAAAAATAGAAGACAGTTGCATTTGTCGTTGAAGAACATGATGATACCGCTAACCCAGACGAATCACGTGATGATCCAGTTACATTTTTAATTAAACAATTTTCTAATTTTTGAAACAGATATCTCAGAAGAATTCACAAAATAAAAAATTTCAAAAAGGAGCAAGCTCAAACATGTCGAAAACTAATACAAAAACTAGCATGTCAAACTCAAAACCTGCTGCCTCACGTCCAGCCCGCTCCAGGGAAAAATCAAACAACAAAGGAATAAAATGTTATGAGTGTGAGGGCTTTGGTCATGTTCAAGCTGAATGTCCAACTTATCTTAGGAGAAAGAAGTCCATGACAGCCACAACTTGGAGTGATGACGAACCTGAATCAGAAGCTGCTGGCTCTGGCGTAGAAGAAATGTTCAGTAATTTTGTAGCTTTTACTACTAGAGTTGCGACATGTTCAGAACCTGGAGATGCATCTGACACAGAGGATGGTGAATACAACTCGGCGGAAGACCATGAAATACCAGACTTATCTTATGAAGTAGAGTTTAACAAGTTGTATCCCAAGTTGGAAGCATTACTTAAAGCAAATCGTATAGTGTCTAGTGAAGTTAGAGTATTGCAAAATGCTGTAAACGTGTTCAAAGGTCAAGTAGCTGATAGGGACGCATTAATTAAAGAATACACTGACCGAGAAGACAACCTAAAACAGGAAGTCAAGGAACTGAAGCTGGAACTGAGTACTTACAAAAAGAAAATCCAAATGATGGATGCCACTTCAACTCTTGATGAAATTCTTGGTTCTGGACGGCAATCATGTGCAAGTTTTGATATTGGCTTTACTGGAGGAACCAACAAAGACAAAACTACTTTTGTCAAGACATTTGATCCATGTCCAGAAGATACTCATGAGTCAAGCACAGCTAAACAATATCGTGAATCAGCGCCTGACACTAGCTCAGCATGGCGAACACGAGGTACAGTACATAACAAGTTTAACTATAAGGTATATAATCCAGTGTGTCATTATTGCAGGTTACGAGGACACATCAGACCTGAGTGTTATTACTTCTACAAAGAACAAAGGGCCGAAAAACATAGCCATAAGTACATTACTCCATTTATCAAACAAGTATGGGTAAAGAAATCCGATTATATCAGTTTTGTATCCTTTCACACTAAAAATGCAGGTAGGGATGAAAAATGGTACTTCAACAGCGGTTGCTCACGTCACATGACTGGAAACGCAAAATTTCTAAGTGACATAAACACAAGCAACGGTGAAGTAACTTTTGGTGATGGAGTCAAAGGACAAGTAACCGGAGTAGGTACTCTAAATGTTGCAGGTCTACCGAAGTTGAAAAAGGTGCTACTGGTAAACGGACTCCATGCCAACCTCATAAGCATTAGCCAACTTTGCGTCCAAAACTGGAATGTTAGCTTCACCAAAGACAACTGCAGTGTTATGGATAATGAAAAACAATGTGATATGGAAGGTAAGCGATCAACAGACAGCTGCTATATTCTAACAAATGATATCCTCTGTTGCAGGTCCAGCATAAATGAGTCTGAGTTGTGGCATAAAAAATTAGGGCGTCAGCAATCCAGCTAATTAAATTTCTTTTTGCCCGTGTTAATAAAATTTCAGGTACACTAATTCACAAATAAATATTACTTAGTGTTACAAATATTTTTTTTTCTCTCGTGTGCAGATTAAGTCTTAAGGCTAAGCAGTCATAAAAACTATCTTGAATTCACATTTTAAAAGCCAAGTGTTCAGGTCTTATTAGTTTCTTATCTATCCACCTTATCTTTATCTTGAATTCCCTAAAGATGATGTTTGTTTTGATATTATTGTGCATATATCCTTTTGATCATGAATTATCCATTCTAGTTTATATATATATATATATATATATATATATATATATATATATATATATATATATATATATATATATATATATATATATATATATATATATACGTGTATCTCTGGATTCGATTAAATCATCAGGTACTTTTAATCTTTCAGATTCTTTCTCTTTACTTGTTCATTTATTTTAAAGTGTTCGTTTAATTTGCTTTGGTTATTCTTTATGTTTTGTTATTGGTTGTTTCTGTGTGTTCACTAAATGTCATATCTACGTCATGACCGTGTGTGTTTTTGTTTGGTTGTGTGTTTTTCATGCTATCTGTTGTGATTCTGTGCCTGAATCATCTTGTTGTCTTGTTTGACCAAAATTGAAAATTTCTTGAATTTTTGTGCTTCTTTGTTATTTGCTAAGTCGTTTTCAAGATTGCATGTACCCTGTTCTGTGTTTCTTTTTTCTATTTTCACTTGTGCAGGTTCATGTAGCAAAAGATTTCGTAAAAAGCAAAAAGGAACTATTATGGAGCTGTTCTCTCTATTTCATCGTCAAGCAAAAGTTATCTGGTATTAGTTATTGGATTCTCTTTATGTGGTTTCTCTTATTGGCTTCAGTGGATATTATTGGATATCGGATTATCTTTTTGGTTGAAAATCTTCGGATTAATAGATTATCCAAGTTACCATATTATTTGGGTTATCATATCCTTTGGATTATCATGCTATTCAGACTCTCGTGTTATTGGTGGTGTGATAGCTTTTTATAAAGAATATCTGAATGGTTTTTCTACTATTGCGAACATGGAATGAATATGACAACACTACCTTCTTGGTGTATGGTAATTACTATTGATCAACATGGATGAATGTTGGATAAGTTTCTTGCTATTTTACGGGAAAGAAGGTCAGGCACCCCGTCAACTCACTAGTCTAATCCACTGATTTGATGTTCACCGATCCTTTTTGTCACTTATTTGGCAAAAAAGGGGGAGTAATAGAAAAGAGTTTTTGAAGAAATGGGGAGTTTTATGAGAAAGGGGAGTTTTATTTGGTTAACTAGTTTTTGAAGAAAGGGGGAGTTTTATGAGAAAGTGGAGTTTTATTTGGTTAACTTTTTTGGAATATGAAATAAGGGAAGATACAAGAAAGGGGGAGTAGTAGGAAAGCATGATGACTGCGACATATGGAATTTTTTTTTTAGTATGACTTGTCTACTACTCTATTATGCTACACTTTTTTTGGTAATCTCTGACTTATATATCTCTTCAATTTATGGCTATTATTATCAGTTATTGGTTATTATTATCTAAACAGAAAATCTATTGTTATTGGATGATCAGCTTTTATTTAGCTAATCTTTCTATTGGTGATCAACTATTCTATCTGAATATTGAAGTTTTTCGGGGTTCATATACAACACACATATTCTCTGAAAATTAATACTATGAGTTCATGGAACATGGTCTACAAGAGTTTTTTGGTAATTATTTTTTTCTGACCTTAGGTTACGTGTATTATAAAAACTAGTTAAATGAAGTGTGTTGCGCAACTAAAAAAATGTCCAATATTAAAAAGAAACTGAATAATAACAATATCAAAATAAATAGAAAATTACTATAGTTTCATGCACGATTAGTAATTAAATTGTTAATTTGTTTGGAATTTTATGCCTATTTATCTTATTTATTCAAACATTAATATATTAAGTAATTGAAATCTTCATCAATTATATTCAACCTTAGCTTCAACAATTTAAACTATCAAATATATAATTATATGTATTTGAATAATAAATTACTTTATTTAGTTGAAACTCAAATAAATAAATGAGAAAATATAAAATTTGTTTTTAACCCTCACAAGATTTGAGCTAAACTTTTTATATATACCATCATTAAAAAAAAAACATGCACTTAAAACTACTAGTAGAAAATAAATTTTAACAAAATACAAAGGAAATGTTTTTTTTTTTTTTTTAAATAAAAAAAAATAAAAATCCGTAAGATTGAAATTATGTACGCAAAACTAAAAAGAAAATGGTAAAATTATAAAGTATTTGTGAGGAACCACAATCCTCCTTTTAGGAAGCATCTTAGTCTTTGTTTCATAGATGTTGTATGTCAAAATATAAAGGGAAAACTTATGTGTAGGTATTTCTTTAATCAGGCTATTTTTTTAAAAGAAAAATATGATTATAAAAAGTATATTAAAATTTGTATTACACAATAAATTATTATTTATGAAAATAAATAAAGAAAAGAGACTTATTATAGTAAATGTAAATGATTTTTATAATTTCTTTGTTAAAATTTTAAATTAAACATTTATTAAGTCAAATAAAACATGTTATATATTTGAAAAAATGGTCAAATAAGTCTGATGTACAATTAAGGGTCCATTTAATAACAGAAAATTGTTCTCTGTTTTCTATTTTCTAATTTTTCAGTTTTCATTCTATGTTTTCCATTCTCTGTTTTCTTTTTATAAAACTTGTTTACTAACAGAAAATTGTTCTTTGTTTTCTGCTTTGAGTTAATGTCACATGGGATCCTCTGAGTATAGTTGGTCAATTTGAAAGTTTAGGACTAAACGTGGCAATAACACTATATTCGAAGGATCTCAGATGGTAATAACTCTTTCTGCTTTCAAATTTTTCAGTTTTCACTAGGGGTGTAAACGAGCCGAGCCGAGCCCGAGCCTGGGTAGGCTCATGCTCGTGCTCGTTAATGATAGCCGCTCGAGCTCGTTCGAGCTCGTGAACTGATGCTCGAGCTCGAGTTCAGGCTCGAATTCGAGCTCGAGTTTAGGCTCGAATTTGAGCTCAATTTTGATCTCAAATTTGACCTATTTGATTTAAAATTTAAACTACTTTTGTTTTATGACTTTTATCCATACATAATTATTAAAGTATTTTAATTTCCCTCCCCTAATTATTATTTTTATATACTAAATATAATATAATTATATTATATATTATATATTATATATTATATATTATATAATATATTATAAGGCTCGCGAGCGGCTCGTCGAGCCGCGAGCCTACAATACCTAAGCTCGGCTCGTGCTCGTTTAATTCACGAACTGCTCGAGCTCGAGCCGAGCTCGATTTTGACCGAGTTCGAGCCGAGCGTTGACCGAACCGCTCACGAGCAACCCGCGAGCGGCTCGGCTCATTTACACCCCTAGTTTTCACCTAAAATTTAGTTTAGATAATATTAATATTTTTTGAGTTAATATTTAAAATATATTTTTTTTTTTGGATATATTCATTTGAATGACATGTATATGAATATATAACTTTTACTTTGAGTTCTAATATATGTGAGATTTCAATATCCGATATCTTGACCGAACTTGTATTCTGATGTAACATAATTAAAAATATTCGAACTAATAATCTATTGAGTTCAATCAAAACCTAAAACATTATATAGAGTTTAATTCTTAATTTTGATAATGTAAATAATGTCTAACTTTAAAGTGTAAGCAATAAAGTTATGTTTAAATAAGTAAAGTAAGTAGAAAAGATAGAAGATATTGATAAGTAAAATAAGATGATAATGAATGTTGATAGGAATATTTTTGTAAGTTTTGATGAGCCAAATGTATCTTTAGATCACCTTAGTTTTTAAGTCTTTAGTACAAGCATCATAAATCAGAATATTGAAATCAGAAGGAATCTACCATAGGAAGAACAAAATTAATTTGAGAAATTAATTTTGGTCCTACGAGTATTCATCCGTGAAAGAAGCATAAAGTAATGGCGTTGCAAGGAATGATTGGATGAGCCTAACGGCGAAATGGTAGAGGTCCTTACTTTAAACGATCACACCCGAGATCAATTCCCCCCAAGGACCTATGTTTTGTTTATAAGGCAGATTTTGAAGGAGCACGATGTGTGCTAAAGGAGCACGATGAGTTCAAAGGAGCACAATGTGACCAAATCTGAAAGGAGCACAATGCTGCTAAGGAGCACAATGCCACCTAAGAAGCACAATGCTGTCAGAAGAGTACAATGCCACCTAAGAAGCACAATGCTGTCAGAAGAGTACAATGTATCGAAAGAAGCACAACGTTCAAAGTCAAGGAGCACGATGTTCAAGTCAAAGGAGCACAATGTGGCAAAAGAGCAAGATGATCAGAAATTGGATAAATTCGAAGGAATTTACTCCAAGACCACCCACATGCCACAAGACTCCAAAATTGCCTGAAAGACATTTGATCAGAACGGAAAAATATTTATGAAGGCATGAATATAAAAACTTATCCTAGAAATAAATTCTATCAGATGAATTTATTTCAAAGATACGTTGGATATTCAATGTGACAAGAAAAATAATATTTTAAAAACAACTAGAAAATCAAGTTGTGATAAAATATTATTTGTCAGGCAAGTTGACAATCAAATCAAAATTGAAGACCTACTATTGTCAACAATATCAGGCTATGAAGATTCAAATTTCAAAAATCAAATTATCCCACTCCAACGGATATATTTGATTGACTATAAAAAGCCATGAGGACTTGAAGACAAAGTGTGTGTGTGGAGCAGAGGTGAACGAGATAGAAGTGCAATACAAGTGCAAAATTCAAAAGTGCTAGTGCTCAAAATATTCTAAGAGACTTAGTCTGAATAGTCTCAAATCTAGTTGGAGAGAGAAATACAAATCCTTGTATTTGTAAATTGTAGAAAGAGTATAGCTGTGTGCAAAATACTCTAGTGAGTGTAGCTGTGTGCAAAACACTCGTAGTTGCTAAGTGTAGCTGTGTGCAAGACACTTGGTTGGCGTTGAGTATAGCTGTGTGCGAAATACTCGGAGTTGAGTGTGGCTGTGTGCGAGACACTCGGAGCAGGGTGTAGCTGTGTGCAAGACATCCGAAAGAAGTGCCTGTATAGCACTTGTTCACTATTGTAACTGTGTGTGTGGAAAATAGTGAATTTCTCATAGACGTGAAAGGAGAAAAGTGGACTAGGAAGATTACGCCACTTCCGAACCACTATAAATTGCCTCTCTCATTTACAACCGCACTTACATTATTTGCTATATCTATCTATCTCATCCGACTAACCCATTTACTATTCACAGTTAATCTTAATCATCCGGGTTTAGTGTGTTCTCACGTATGCATGTGACTCAAACTTCTCGAGCTTAAATACTAATTTATTCTAAGCAAGTTTGACGTGCTGCATGTAACATTCGTCACACGGACGACGTGACACGATATTTATTTACAATCTTGAATATTGTTATTATATATTGAGTGCACCATCTCCTTTATATATTCAAGATATCTCTGTCACTTTACATATCATTTGTACCTATTTTACTTATACTTGCACACTTAATTTACTAGTTGGGCATAACTCTTTACTATTATTCCGCTGTGCAGTACAAACTTGCTCTATTACTTGTTACTTAGAGTTGAAGTTACCGAAGAGTTATTTAATTTGAAAAAGCTTGAAAGTCTATTCACCCCCCCCCCCCCCTCTAGACTTTCACCACCCTATCGGGACCAACAATTGGTATCAGAGCGGTTGTCTATTTGAGTCAATTTTGACTGCTAGACAGATCTCGAAAAATCAAGATGATGAAAAGAGATAATGCTCTTGCCCAAAATTTATTATTTTCCTTAGAAAAATTTGACGATTGGAAAATTCGCATGCAGGTACATTTATCCGCATTACACGATGAAATGTGGGAAGTAGTTACAAGTGGTCCTATTGAGATTTTGCAAGTCAACACCTCATCCGTACAAACAAGTGACACTCCACAATACATTCCAAAACCGAAAGCGGAATGGTCTCGTGAAGATAGAACAAGAAATAACTTGGACAATATTGCCAAGGATATTTTGTTTAAATCTATCGATGACACGATATTTTCAAAAGTTCGAAAGTGTCAATCCGCGAAGGAAGTATGGGAAACGCTCATTCAAATTGGTGAAGGAGACGAACAAGAAAAGGATAATAAACTCACTATAGCATTAAAGAAATTCGAGGATTTCAAAATGCTAACCGGCGAGAATATTATCGACATGGAAACAAGATTTGCCAAAATCTTAGGAGAGATTAATGATCTTGGAAAAGATATTAATCAAAAAGAAATCTCACTCAAAATTCTACGTGGTCTACCATCTACATGGGACATGAAGGTCACAGCCATGAGAGATCATAGGGATCTAAAAACCCTATCAACCGATAAGCTCTTTAGTGATCTAAAAGCTTATGAATTTGAGATGAAATCAAGATTAGAGGAAGATCATGAAGAAAAGAACAACGCGCTTATAGCCGAGCAACCATCAACCTCAAGGTCAGTACAAAATGTTGAATTATTGCCTAATGATCAATTTGTTCTCATTGTCAAGAAATTCAGGAAATTCATGAAGAGAAGCAACTACAAGAAAAATCCACAAGGGAAATCGTGGAATACAACGAAGAATTCGAAGAAAGAAATTATTGAGGAAGATTCAAATTTGTGTTACAACTGTAGAAAACCGGGACACTTTGCAGCAAGTTGTCCATATCCCAAGGTGAGTAAAAGTCAGTACACAAATGTTACTAACCCTCAACAGGAAGAATTCAAGCCCAAAGATAAAAGATTAAAAGAAAGAAGAAAAGCACTCATCAGTGACCCACTTGAAATAAGTGAGTCAGAAGAATCTTCAAGTGATGAAAGTGACACCTCAAAGGATGACAATGCAATGTTTTGCATGAGCATCTCCAACAACATACCACACGAGGACATGTGTCTTATGGCTAATGGACATGAAGAAAATGAGGTAACATCTAAATCTTATGACTCTGTTAATTCTTCATTTTCTAGAGAGTCCCTCTTTCACTTAATGGAAGAATGTCAAACCGCAATGGACACTCACTCTCAACTCAAAGAGCGCAATAATCATCTGATTCTTGAAAAAGATCAATTAAATGAAAAATTGCAAAATGCTCTACTTGAAGTGAAAGACTTGAAAGATAAAATTATTTGTCTTCAAGAAGAGTGTAAATCAAGGGAAGTGAGAGAACACAACCTCAGAGAGGTTATAGCAACATTTACGCATTCATCCAAAATAATGGACAAAATGGTAAATATGCAAAAACCCTCAAGTGATAAAACCGGACTTGGTTATGATCTATCGTGTTCTCAAGCCTCCGAGAAATTGACCAATTCTACTACTACTTTAAGTAATAAAGTTCAAGTAGTAAAATTTGTAAAAGGTCAAGAAAGCACAGTGAGACAAGGAATTGGTTACCAAACTGATGTCAAAATTAACATTGTTGGACCAAAGCCTCAAAGAAACAATATTTCGTCCAAACAGTACACTAAAAGACAAAAGTTTGTTCCTAAATGGAAATACACCAATGAGTCTAGTGCACAAAGTCCTCATAGGAAAATGGGAAGAAATCCGAGGATTGGGGCAGGGAGACTCTATCCCTCTAAACAAGATTGGTTTGGAAATATTAAACCATGGACTAAGTCCAGATTTAATGCTTATCACATGCCCAAACAATCTATATCCCACGTGCCAAGAAATCGAGTCAATTTTCAAAAACCGGCACAAAAAATGTTTTCAAAAATTAAATATGATTATAATGTGTTTAATGGTTACCAATCACCTAAACTTAGATTAGTGAGTACAAGGTGGATTTGGGTACCAAAAATGACTAACACCCAAGGACCCAAGTCAAGTTGGGTACCTAAAAATGTTTAATTCATTTGCAGGAAGTTTGGTACTTCGATAGTGGATGTTCTAGACACATGACTGGAAATAAACCAAGTCTTGTGAATCTTAAAAATATCGAAGGACCAAAAGTCGTATTCGGTGGAAATGAACGATACGGCATAACAAAAGGAATCGGTACAATATTTTGAAATGGTTTGAAAATCGAAGATGTATCCTTTGTTGAAGGTCTAAAATTCAACTTGTTAAGTACAAGTCAATTTTGTGACAAAGGATATCTAGTAGAGTTCTTCAAAGAGAAGTGCCAAGTGAAAAATAATTCCACAGGAGAAGTTGTTCTCGAAGGAATAAGAAAGAAAAATATGTACGTTGTGGATTGGAACACAACAAAAGAATCAGTGTGTCTACTAGCAAACAACTCACACGCAACAAGTTGGGAATGGCACAAGAAGTTGAATCATCTAAACTTCAAGACTATCAACAAGCTAGCAAGAAACAAATTAGTTGAAGGTCTACCCGACATTGTCTACAAGAAAGATCAAATATGTGATGCTTGCCAAAGAGGAAAGCAAGTCAAGTCATCTTTCAAATCCAAAGCTCAAGAATCTACAACAAGACCGCTAAGTCTACTACACATGGATCTATTTGGTCCAGTAGACCCAGCAAGTCTAAGTGGTAAGAAATATACACTAGTTGTTGTTGATGATTTTTCCAGGTACACATGGACAATATTTCTCAAAAAGAAAAATGAAGTGGAGCAAAAGTTGCCAGAGCTACTGAAGCTACTACAAAATGAGAAAGACTTGAAAATTGCAAAAATCCGAACGGATCGTGGAACTGAGTTCGTGAATCAAGTGATTGAAGCCTACTGCAATTCCCAAGGAATTCTACATCAACTATCTGCCGCACGTACACCTCAACAAAACGGTGTAGCCGAAAGAAGAAATAGAACGCTAAAAGAAGCCGCACGAGTGATGATTACGTCAGCCGAGCTACCTAAAAGATATTGGGCTGAAGCAATCAACACCGCTTGCTACACACAAAATCGGAGCTTGATACATAAGTCTTACAATAAGACTCCGTACGAATTATGGAAAGGGAGAAAACCTAAACTCAACTATTTCCATACTTTTGGTATCAAATGTTTTATTCTTAATAATGGAAAAACATATCTAAAGACTTTTGATGAGCGTGCAGATGAAGGAATATTTTTGGGATATTCATCTACCAGTAAAGCATTCAGAGTATTGAACAAGAAATCAATGGTGGTAGAAGAATCAATTCATGTCACATTTGATGAAGCTCATATGAAGGAAACCCAAAGCAACAAAAATGATCAGGAGATTTGTCAAGTTGAAAAATCATTTAATGATGCTGACATATCTTTTAAAGATCAAACTGTACAGGGTATGGAGCAATTGGACATTGATTGCAATAGTGAAGGACACGTGGAAGCCAATGAAGATGCACACGTGGAAAATCAAAACTCTCAAGTCAATATACAAATTGGAGATCAATCTGATGAGCAAAATGTGTCTACCTCCAATTTACCTACTGAACAGGGAAACGTGGAAAGCTCATACAATCTACAACCTGACTTGAGATGGCTCAAAAATCACCCTCCAGAGCTAGTGATTGGAGATCCACGAGAAGGAGTAAAAACAAGGTCCTCAAGTATAAATTCTTTATTCTCTTGTTTTCTTTCTCAGGTGGAGCCCACAAGCATTGAAGAAGCACTAAGTGATCCAGATTGGATCAATGCAATGCAAGAAGAGCTTGAACAGTTTAAGAGAAATGACGTATGAGAATTAGTTCCAAGACCTGAAAATTACAATGTAATTGGAACAAAATGGGTCTTTCGGAATAAAGCTAATGAGGATGGAATCGTCATTCGAAATAAAGCACGTTTAGTGGCAAAAGGATATTCACAAGAAGAAGGCATAGATTTCGATGAAACGTTTGCACCCGTTGCAAGACTAGAAGCCATCAGAATATTTCTAGCTTATGCCGCATACAAGAATTTCACTGTCTATCAAATGGACGTGAAAAGTGCATTTTTAAACGTATTACTTGAAGAGGAAGTCTACGTTGAGCAACCTCCCAGTTTCGAGGTAAAAGGTGATATTAATAAGGTCTACAGATTAAAGAAGGCGTTATATGGGTTAAAACAAGCACCGAGAGCTTGGTATGACACCCTATCAACGTTTCTAATTAACTGTGGTTTCACAAAAGGCCTTGTTGATAAAACCTTATTTAGAATTCAAGAAAATGATCACATTTTATTGGTACAAATTTATGTTGATGATATTATCTTTGGAAGTACTAATAAAATTCTTTGTGAGAAATTTTCTAAGCTCATGCAGAATAAGTTTGAGATGAACATGATGGGAGAATTGAATTACTTTCTTGGACTACAAGTAAAGCAACTCAGCGAAGGAATATTCATCAATCAGGCCAAGTACACAAAAGATCTGATAAGGAAATTTGGTCAAGATGGAAAATCCTCAATCAAGATCCCGATGAGCACATCTTTACGATTAGATAAAGATGATGAAGGCAAGGATGTTAACGAAACAAAATATCGAGGAATGATTGGATCATTACTATACCTCACTGCAAGTCGGCCAGATATATCTTACTCAGTGGGAGTATGTGCTAGGTTCCAGTCAAAGCCAAAAGAGAGTCATCTTCTTGCTACCAAGAAAATCATCCGATACTTAAAAGGAACAGTCAATGTGGGATTATGGTATCCCAAAGAAGGTAATTTTTACACTAACTGGTTTCTCAGATGCAGATTTTGCAGGATGTAAAATCGATCGCAAAAGTACCTCAGGAACGTGCCAGTTCTTAGGGGAAGGTTGGTTTAATGGTTCAGCAAAAAGCAAAACTCCATAGCTACAAGTACAGTCGAAGCTGAATATATAGCTGCTGGAAGTTGTTGTGCGCAAATTCTTTGGATGAAACAACAGCTGAAAGATTATGGCATGAATTGTGAAAATGTCAATATATTGTGTAACAATACAAGTGCTATTGCCATAACACATAATCCCGTGTTACATTCAAGAACAAAACACATTGATGTGAGACATCATTTTATCCGGGATCATGTTGAAAAGAAGGAATTATCAATCGAATATATCCCGACCGAGAATCAATTAGCTGATATTCTCAGAAAGCCTCTGTGTGAATCAAGATTTTCGAAATTGAGACACGAGATGGGCATGATTGAATTGAGCTAAGTTTCTAAACTCTATTCTAATTATAAGCTCAATTTTTCATCTGATATTTCGACACTTTATCTGATTTAAATTTTCGTGCCTATGTGTCACACATGCAAAAAATGTCACATCTTTTTAAAGTCCACCTATATCTATTAAATGGTGTTAAAGCACATAGTGCTTATATATCTTTCTAACCGTATATCTATATACATATATACAAGTAGAAATCATTTAGATATGCCAAATCTTACCATTTAAGAGTGATAAGATGGTGTGATGATAGAATGTCTTAAATGAGAACACCTTTTTATGGTAGTTGTGCACAATAAATAGTCTAGAAAGAATAGATTTCTCTTTCTTCCATCTACATAAAAACGTGTAGATACATACATATTATTTTCGAACAGATTTAGTGCTCTTTGAATTTTATTTCAGGTAAAATCAGTCCGAGTATCTAAATTTTTGGCGCCACATCAACAGACATATTGGATGGAGAATATATAACCTAAACTAACTATCAGTTAGGTCCAAGGTTGGAAGCTATTGGAATATCAAAAATACCCCTCACTTATTAAAAGTCAACATTTAATTGTGAGGATATTTGTGTAAAGACACCTCTTTTCTACCCAATCGGTTGGAGAAGCCACCATCACACTCAAATTTTCAAAAGCCTTTCATCTTCCATAGCCGAAATACAAACCTCTTCTTTCAAAAAATTCTCAATCCCTCAAATCTCCTAAAAATATCAATCGCATTATGGCCACCATTAGAGATACAAGCTCACAACCGAATGAAGAACACACCACACAACTCAACCTTACAAAGCTAGCAGTGGGAATCAAGGCCGGAGGAAGTTTTGACCCTCAAGGATTCCTCAAAGAAGCCGAGAACTCTCATCTTGCACAAAGAATCATCAATGTACTTCAACAAAGCAATCTAATGAGGTTATGTTCTTACTCATATTCTGGATTTTATGATGAAGATGTAGCAGAGTTTTATATGAATGCCAAGGTTGTTGGATGGACCATTGAGTCCACCGTGAATGGAACTCTCATCACCATTGATGAACACGAGCTACACACAACCTTTGGACTGCCCATATCTAGTCCAGAACAACCACTGTTGGACTTAGATGTTCATTTATATGATCATACGGAAATTTGGATAGAAATTCGGAATGAGAATGCCTCTCTCGAACCAAATCTTTCCGGTCAAAAATCTGAGTTGAAGTTGGAGTATGAAATGCTTGTTAAAATTCTCTACAAATGTGTGTTGTGCAAATTAAATAGCATGGAAGATATTTCACCCGTAAGAATTGGTTATGTACATACTATCATGAATGTTGTTAGGGGTGATTGGAGTAAGCTTGTCTTGAGCCGAATTGCACACTTTGTGAAAGGTGCAAAAATAAGGAATGGGAAGTTCAACCGTATATTAGGGTTCAGTTTGCTCATTGGTGAGATTATCAAAAGAAAAGGGTTGACTATGAGGTCAAAGAAGCCTTTTGGGAGTAATAGAATCTTGTTTAAAGATCATGAAGTGATTAGTGATCTAAATTCCAAAAGAAAGAGGAAGCCGAGAGGTATCCCAGCTAGAAAAAGACCAGTTGCAGAAATTCTTGGTCTACCCTCTCAATCCCATGAAAACCCTACATCAAGCCAAAATCCAAACACAAGCCATAACCCTACCTCAAGCCTTAACCCTACCACAAGCCAAAATCCTATCACATGTCTTAACCCAAATGCAAGCCAAAGTCTCTTAAATCCTTTTTCCCAAATTGCCGAATTGGAAACAATGTTGAATGAGGAGATTCATCAAGTTGAAGGTTTAGACTTTGTATTAGTGAATGAATACCGTAGAGTCCTAAATTGGAGAAAATGGAGACTTGGTCCTTATGATGAGTTGATGACTAAGGGACCAAGTATGCATGAAGAAGAATTGTTTTCATTAAATTGGATTGGCAATTTTGATGTTTGCCATGCAACCTTGTTGTCTACGGTGAATGGAGCATTTGTGAATAAATTGAAAGCCAAATTGGCCGAAGCTACTGTTGACTGCACTGTTCAAAGTGATTTGCCTACTGAAGAAAATTTTTTAGTTGATATGGCCGAATTTGTGACAAGGGATGTTGAAGAAAATGTCACGTATGGTGTACATTTGATGGATAGTGGCTTATATGATGTGAGTGTGTTAAATCTCACTGAAATAAGTCAAGACCAAAATGCCATGCAAGCTAGTCAACATACAGAGGAAATTCAATCTATTAATGCAGAAAGTGCACATGGTGACACTCACGTGCTACACACTCCGGAAAGGGAAGGAAATCTAGTGGAAAATCAAGCTCAATCTCACATGCTTGAAGCCAATTTTGCTCAAGAAGGAGCAAGGTGTTTTCCCTCATCCCGAGAAGAGCAAGAACTTGATGGCACACCTACAAATGAGAAATTAAAAAATATGGAGAATGTTGTCTTAAGCCTTGTTGACCGAATGGAGAGCATGTTTCAAGGGATCTACACTCATGTGGATCAAGTTGTCAATATTCAAGGTGGAAATTCGAAGCATCTTTTGATGAAAATCGGAGAAGTCAACAACATTTGATTGATACCCACCAAGCACTTGAAAGACAAGTTGGAAGTTTGAATAACAATGTCAAAGGGCAACTCAATGAGTTCTATATCCAACTTTCCCAAATCCTCAAGAATTCTGGAAAGGCAAATGAAGCAATTGCCGTGAGCCAAAGCCAATGTATTCTCAATGTTGTTCATCAACATGAAAAGCAGATTAGTGATGTCCACACGGATCTCATCTCAGTTAACACCAAAGTGGGCTGTCTTCGGGGTTCTTATGAGAATATTTCCGAATCCATTTCATCTCTTCGTGAATCGGTTCATACACTTCTTGATTACGCCAAAAAGGGGGAAGAGAGATTCAGTCATTTGGAGAGCATGATTGAGATGATGATGACTGCCATGGCTAGCAGAAATGTTGGCACAAGCAGTAGTAGAGGTGGAGGAGGCAGATCTGTTGGAAGAAATGGACCAAGAAGAGGAGGATTGGAGTATTGGTTCGGTGGTGGTGAAGCTGGCAGTCCAGGAGGATCAAGCAGTGCAAATACCACTAACCGTTCTTTTTGTGATATTGTTTGTGCAGGAGGAAACATTGAGCAAATAAATTGGTACAACCATGCAGCTCTTTATTTGGAATCCACACCGAGAGATGGTAGAGTTGAAATGCCAAAGTTGGTGACTTTGAATGATCTACCAAAAGGAATGAAGAAAAGTGGTCCTAGTGATCAAAACATGTGGGTTTCAAGTGAAAATTTCAGAAGAATTCAAAGCTATGCTAGAGCCTTGATGATTATGGTTCTAAGGGACTACATCAAAGTCAATGATGCCGAGCTACAAGATGGAAAAAGTCTAGAAGAGTGCATCATATGGTATGAGGAAGGTATACTGCCCGGGAGCAACATCACTGAAGCTTTCAACTACTATTCAGTTGGGCAGGTATGCAACAACTTTGCCATTAGTGACAATTTCGTTGATGTTCAGAACCATATTAACAATGTGCTCAAGGAAAAGAGAAACAAAGTGATTAGATGATTTGTATGATTGGTACAATTTTTGTGGTCCACGAGAAACATGAACCCATGAACAAGTTGGAATGATTCGAAATATCTGATTATGATGCTATTAAGTTTTTCTTGTTATTTATTTATTTTATTTGTCTTGAAAGGTAACATTTTTAGCTTAGATTGTATCAAATCACATAAATTGGAAAAATGCAAAAATTCATTATCATTAAAATTCCAAAAATGCGAAATAGGAATTTAGTTGCTAAAAATACCTTTCCTAGAGTCAAAATCAAATGTTAAACTCGTCTTGGCTATGTCTAAGTTAATAAAATCTTTTTGAAAAATAATTGTTTTTAAAAGACAAGCCAAATGACTGAGTATAGGTTTTGGCGTCATCAAAAAGGGGAAAATTGATAGGAATATTTTTGTAAGTTTTGATGAGCCAAATGTATCTTTAGATCCCCTTAGTTTTTAAGTCTTTAGTACAAGCATCATAAATCAGAATATTGAAATCAGAAAGAATCTACCATAGGAAGAAAAAATTAATTTGAGAAATTAATTTTGGTCCTACGAGTATTCATCCGTGAAAGAAAGCATAAAGCAATGGCGTTGCAAGGAATGACCGGATGAGCCTAAAGGCGAAATGGTAGAGGTCCTTACTCTAAAATGATCACACCTGAGATCAATTCCCCCAAGGACCTATGTTTTTTTTATAAGGCAGATTTGAAGGAGCTCGATGTGTGCTAAAAGAGCACAATGT